>NC_084900.1:5203483-5289970 GCF_949316345.1 Pungitius pungitius | reverse complement strand
ACCGGATGCAGAGGACTGAAATACACCCCTTTCTCTGTGTGCACATGCATGCAATCCCCCCCCCCCCCCTCCGTCTCTTTCCCTCTTTCCTTCCTCCCGCCTGCGCCTTCACAAATAAATGGCGAGAGTCATGCCCGGCAAATACCAGCCGACGCCAGGAGCGGCTAACGCTCAAACAGCGGGGAGAATGGGACTATTTTTTACGTGCGCACTTTGGGGCCGCGGTTCTAAGTCAACACGCTGAGGGGGAATCTTGATTAAATCTGAACGCCTTCCAATTAAGCACAGGCGGGGCGGGGGGGGGGGGATGTTGTGTCACAGCCCAGCGAGATGGGTCTCTGGAATGCCTTTCCCAAAAGGCTCGGTTGTGGCACGCTGAAATCTAAACCAGCACTGACCGCAGAATTCATTCCTCTTCACCCCCCCCCTTCCCCCCCCCCCCCCACCCCCCTCTCCCTCCTTTCACTCACCATTCCTGGCCGAGCTCACAGAGTTCAGCATCGCCGGGGCCGTTAAGTTTTTCTTTTCCGTTTCTCAAAAGTGTTCCACCAGCGTCACGGCTGTTAATGCAAAAGCTTCGGGGCGTATATAGATGTTAATTCTTGTGCTTGATGTAATTTCCAATGTTTGTGTGTGTGTGTGTGTGTGTGTGTGTGTGTGTGTGTGTGTGTCTGTCATAAGATGTTTAGAATGCTGAAACTGTATACTTTCTGGTTTTCCACTTTCAGATTTCGGGTGCTGGGTCATGGTGTCCGGTGAGAAGGTGTGGGACCCCCTCCACGCGGGGCTTGTTCAGTCACGCCTGAAGTGAGCGACGCCTGGCCGCCGGCTAACTCCCCTCTGCAATATCAGACATAGTGCGACTAAGAACTCGTGCCAACAGAGTCAGCGTCTGTCATCCCCCGTCTTCCCCGCCGCTGTCATTGGTGGCCGTAGACGCCCTTCAACCGGCCCCGGGCCTCCTCGCCGTCACCCTCCCCGTCCATTTCCGCCGCTCAAGCAAGGTCAAAAGGGCCAAACAGACCAGTCCACCGTCTTGGAGTGGCCTCTCAGGTCTGAGGAAGAGAAAGAGGAGGAGGAGGAGGGAGGGGAAGTTGAGCAGTTGGAGATGAAGGGCCGAAGGCATGGGGGCCGCGGAGAGGCCATGACGGAGGACGGGCTGGAGGACATTGCCGACGGACCCAAAAATGCAAAAATCACTTTAAGCTTCCCACTTAGTGCCGCCCCACTCCCGGCCTTCCCTGACGTCTCCAAACCACTGTCGCGGCTCGTCGTCGTCCTCACCCTTCCCCGCACCGACGGCGGCCATCCTCCAAGAGCTCAGACGAGGGTCGCTGTGGAAGCTGGACGCTACTATGGACGTTAAGCACAGACCGTTTAAGCACCCCGAGGCGCGACGGCTCTCCGTCCTCATCTCCCTTCCTCCTCCTCGTCTCCCATGACCGGTCATCTGCCCCTCAGCAGGAAAGATATCAAATCCCCGCCTCCTCTGAAGTGCTCCAAACTCAAATCCGGAGACTCAATTGCACAGGTCGCCCCAGCGCTCCTCCAGCGGGACGGCGGGCGGGCTGCTTCGGCGGCGCACGGGTGTGGACGAGAAGCACAGGGTGGCCGACGGCACAGCCTCGCCCTCTCAAGCTGCTCAGGTCCACTTCAGTCTGGGCGCGTCGCCCTTCCAGAGGGGCGGGAGTGCCGAGAGGAGGGAGAAAATGACGGGAAGGCACGCCGGGAAGGTGGGAATACCCCCCCCACGGGCCGAGTCTTCACCCGCCCGCCCTTACACCTCCCTCCCCCCTTGCCGCCCCCTCCCCCCTCCCCCGTCTGAGGGTCTCACCGCGCCCCCCGCCACTCGTCCTCCTACCCGCCCACCGACAGCCTGAAGCCCGAGCTGATATGCGGCGTGTGCCATCGGCTCTTCAGCTCGGCCTCCTCCCTGACGGTCCACATGCGGCTGCACCGCGGCAGCCGCGCCCTCAGCTGCTGCTATTGTGGGCAAAGTCTTTATCCACAGCAAGAGACTGCAGTCCCACGAGGCCCTCCTGCAGGGTGCCGGGCCTCCCCTCCAACAGCCTGGGGCCTCCCCCCGCTCACCGTGCAGCCGAAAGAGGAGCCGCTGGAGAGAGGGCGAGTGTGAGAGTGGAGGGGGGGGTGATCGTCGGACCAGTCGGACATGAGTAAGGTGCGGCCGGGGAAGAAAGCGCGGAGCCTCCTGGCGCGCATCCAAGGTGATGACGCAGCAGCCGCAGAGTTGCTGGCGGGCGACGAGCACCATTTTGTGAAGGTGGTAGATGGGAACATCATTTACTACATCATTTACTTTTGCTCTGTGTGTGAACGTTCCTACATGACCCTGTCCAGCCTGAAGCGTCACTCCAACGTGCACTCGTGGCGCCGCAAATATCCATGCCACTTCTGCGACAAGGTCTTCGCCCTGGCCGAGTACCGCACAAAGCACGAGGTGTGGCACACGGGAGAGCGACGCTCCAGTGCATCTTCTGCTGGGACGCCTTCGCCACCTACTACAATCTCAAAACGCACCAGAAGACCATTCACGGGATTAATCCCAGCCTCATCTCCAGCGAAAAGACAGCTAACGGGGGCTATAAGCAGAAAGCCAATGCCTGAAACTATACCGCCTCCTCCCCATGCGCTCCCAGAAGAGACCCTACAAGACTTACAGTGACAGTCTGCATAATGGCCTGCTGCTCCCGCCAACTGAGACACCTTCCCTCTCCCTGCCTGGCCTGGGCTGTCCCCTGGGCCCTGGGGACCTACAAAGCCTCATCAGTGGGGCCCACCCTCAGAGCGTTAAGCCCGACCCAGATGACTTCCCCGATGGCTTCCCCGTTTCTGCCGAGCAAGGGGACCTCTCCACACTGATGCCCTTCCCCCGAGCAGACGCGCCCCAAGTTAGAAAGCACGAGAGTGAGGCCCCAGAGTCAGAGCAGGGTAAAGGCTGTGGCAGCTTCAAAATGTCAAGTAGCAGCAAAACCAAAACTCCCAAGAGCGGCGCAGACCCAAGCATGCCTTCCGTAATAACTTATGGCCATACGAAACCCTCCGTCATAGTTCACGGTACGGCAGTGTCGTCGTCCGTCATTGTGCATTGCAGCCAGGTCACCTCTGGAAGCGAAAAAAGCCCAATGAGCAGTCCATCCCCCGACAACTGTCAGACTTTACACAAGGGCATTCCCAAGCCAATCAAAAAGCAAAGGGATAGTGCAGATAACCATAGAAAGAGGTCAAGGGACAGTTCAGATACCGCAGTGGGGAGCTCGGGAGGTAGACCGAGTGAAGAGACGGGCAGATTATTCCACAAATCACGTAAATCCCACAGCAAGAGTGACATCTCAAACCCAAAGCAGCTGTCGGCGTCTGTAGGACCACAGGTCAAAGAGGCAGGGCCACTGTGCCAGATCACTGTACGCATTGGTGAGGAGGCCATAGTGAAGCGCAGTATCTCTGAGACCGATCTCAGGAGAGACAAGAGCCTATCTCCACCCAAAACCAAACGAAGTGAAGCGTCGTCCATGCGCGAAGGAAAGGAAACGCGCCACTCCCATCACCACAAACACCGCCTCCACCGCAGAGTCAGCCTTGAAGAAGACGAAAAGGAAGGAGGAGATTGTGAGGAGGAGGAGGAGGAAGAGGTGGTGGTTAGGAAAAAGACCTCCAAGTCCCCTGATGAAGTAAGAGGGTACTATTTCCGTCGGGAGGTGCGTGATCAGGACAGTGATCATGAAACGGAAGATAATTTATGGCGGCCTTACTACTCCTACAAGCCTAAGAGAAAGGCCCAAGCACATCTGCAGAGGGTCAAGAGCTGGCAGAGGAAACTGAAATTCAAGCGCTCCATCCGGTTGAAGAGGACACAGAGGCTCAGGAACTATGTGAGTAAAGACACGGACAAATCACAAGATGAAGAAGAGGACGAAAAGATGGGGGAGGCCGAAAAACTGTCAATTGCTAACACGGACGAGGGAGAGGAGATAACGAAAGATTATCTCTCTGACTCTTGGAAGGAAGAAAAACCAGACCCAAAAGAACAAGTTAAGGAGATCTGTCACGAGGTTCCCACTCCTCCTCCTCCTCCTCCTCTGCACTCTCCAAAGCCTCCTCTGTCTACCTCAGTGGCCCCTACGGGAATAAAGAGGCGCCCTTGGACTAACGGGAATGCGGCAGAGTGCGGTACATGTGGCTGCTGGTTCTCAAGCCCCAGGAAGCGAGACAAGCACGAGCTGAGCCATCTGCTGGAGTTTGTGTGTCTGTTTTGCCGAGCCACTTTCCCCTCAAGGGATAAATTGGAAGACCACCAGAGAACCCATCACCCCAAGCCCACTGAAGCACCTTCCGCCCCCCAAAAAGCGGCCCTTAATGATCCAGCTGAAGGGATTGTCAATACATCTGTGCCAGATATCGTAAAGTTTAATGAAGAAAAAGGGGGGCAAGTAGCCTCAGTGGGGTGCAGTTCTAGTCCAAGTCGCCTGAGCAGAAGAGCATTATCCCGACACACCTGCCCGCAGTGTCACAAGGTGTGCAAGACCTCTTCGGCGCTAACTCGCCACGTCCGACGCCACGAGCTGAGCAGTTCCCAGAGAGAGAAAGAGAAGAAAAAGACTCTGAGCCAAAAACAGCACAGATGGTTGTTAACACTGTCGGCAGAGACCTAGAGACTGAAAAGGGCCCGATTCCCTGCGCGGTTTCGGTTATCAGCTACTCGACACCGGACCCCCCCGGCAGCAGCGACTGTTTGGCGTCGCAGCGGCGTGACGACCGTCTCGGCGAACTCGCGGACGCGGAGCGTCAAGGGCCGCGGCCCGGTGGCGGCCCCGAACCGACCGAGCTCTCGCCCCCGGCCGCGGAGAGGGAGCCCAGCCCGCGGATCACACGCCTCCCGTCGGAAAGTCCGGCTAGCCTGCTGCCGGCCAGACACAAACCCCCGCCCGCCGCACCCTCTGTCCTCCAGAGTGTGCTCGTCATGAACGGGCCCGAGTGCCTGGACTACCGCACCCCGGGCAAAAAGAACCTCGACGGCCAGGTGCACAGAATACCCAGCCCCGTGCACACCGTGGCGTCCGCCGACACCTCTCCGGGTGGGCCCGCGGCGCCACAGACCCGGATAACCACTGCTGCTCCCCCTGTTTCCATGACAACGGCTCTCGGCTCCGAGGGGGGGTTGGTGAAACGGGACGGGGTCATTATGGACAGGGAGAGGCTGAGTGGGAGCGGTGTGTTCGCGCACGCGGGCTACGAGGAGCCCTCCCGAATACAGGATCTCCGAGTTCAGTCCAGAAGCCCCTCCCCCAACGAAGCACAAGACCTGACCATGTCCTCTATGCTCGCCCGGGAGAGAGAGAGGGAGAGGGAGAGGCACAGAGAGAGAGAGCGGGGAAGACAGAGAGAAAGGGAGAGGGACAAAGACGTGGCCAAAGAGAGAGAGAAAGAGATGGAGAGGGCCCATCAAATGAGTCGCATGGCGCACACCCCACAGGACCAGATTTCCCTGTTGGTCCCTAAAGAGGAGCCCTTGAGCCCCGTGCCGTCCCCCCACCATATTCCCCCTCAAACCACTATGAACGGCTCCTCCTCCTCACACAGGCGCACTCCCAAATCCCCCTGCCGATCCCCTCCAACTGTTGGCCTCCTCCTAGCTCAGGGCCTCCGCCAGGTTCACTCCGGCTCACAAGGACTCGACAGGCTCCCTCCGCCCACCGGAGCAGCCGGCGCCGGCGACCGCCCCTCCGCCCAAGCTCTGCTCCTCCCCCGGGCCCCCCCGCAGCCGCCGGAGCCGGAGCGCCGAGATGCCGTTTCTTCGGAGGATTCGCGCCGGCGGAACCCCACCCCGGTGGGCTACCACGCCCAGAACTACCCCCCGCCTGTCATCTCGCCGGACGGCTACCACTCCGGGAAAAAGCATGAGGAGAACCTGCTCATGTCCTCCTATCCCGCGGGAGCTCTTCCTTTCGGCCCGCTGGGGAAAATGATGGTCCCCGACGGCGGGGACCTGGCCAAGCTGCCGTTTTACCCGGACCCTTACCAGCTGCTGTACGGGCCCCAGCTGCTGGCCTACCCTTACAACCTCGCGGCTCTCCCCGTGGCTCTGAACATGATGGCCCCAGGGAGGGACAAGGTGGAGACTCTGCCTTTCCTCCCGGCCATCTTCAACTACGCAGCCGGGCCGTACATGGGCACGGCCCCCCACCACTTGATGGCCAATCCCAGCCTCTACGGCGGGGGCGGGGGAGGCGGCGGCAAGAAACGAGACAGCAGCAGCGGCAAGCCGTAGGACACGGAAGCACTCTTGAGGAATATATTTTACCGGGGGGGGGGGGGAGGGGGGACGACGACCTGGCCCGTGGGATGGGAGCTGGGAGGGGCGGGTGCTCACTGGGTCACCGAGTACACTCGCACAGTACCCCCTGCCTCTCAGCAGCGAGCAGAGCCAGGCATTCTATCAGGAGTGGGGAGCTGAAGGGAGGAGAAGGAGCAAAGAAAGCGGGAGATCACGCCCTCCCCTCTCTTCCTTCTTTCTCCCCCCCACCCCCCCCCCCCTCTCTCTCCTGTCTCTAGCCGTAGTGTGTCGTAGTTCTAGAGCTTGATTAATCTTCCTCTCTGACTCATTATATTATCTATAAGAATAAGAACCGCTAACAGGGTGTGTGTGTGTGTGTGTGCGCGTGTGCGTGCCGTGAACAATTAGTCCAGTCTGCTTCCCTTTATAGTCGCCGCATAGCGAGGATTAAACGCTCTTCGGGGGCCCGGCTTGTGTGGTGGGGGGGGAGCCCTCGCTCAAAATGCAGTTGAAGGTAGAGCATCAAGCAAATCGAGCCTTGCGTCATGTTTTGTACGAGCGAGGGAGTCCGCAGGTGCACCCTGTCGTTTTGCTGTCCATGAAAGCTGTATGTGAGCATGTACATGCACACGTATGTCGGTGATTTGTGCATGCAGAGGTGGGCTTAAGCAGGTAATACTGCGTACGTGTGTGTGTGTGTGTGTGTGGGCGCGCCAGTGTGTGATGGCCAGTTCATTCCGTGTGAGACTTGCACAGCATTCCTACTCTAGTTTAGGAATAGCTGCTGTCGGCCAATATGTAGAAGTGCATTTAGAAGCGATTCCTCATATCCAAATCATTAAAGAAGTCAAATGCTTTGGCTGGATGCGAGTCCAGTTGGCGATGACGGATCGCCCGAGCTTCGACTAACCTGGATGCGTTGTGGCCGAATGGCACTGTAGGATCTGTATAGCATTTACCATTGTTTATACCTTATGTGCACAAAATAGAAAGGTAGTGGACACTTGTAGCTGCTTGGGATATGTAGCTGGCCACTGGGTAAGAGATAGAGGCTGGTAGACCATTGCACTTCCGTTTTTCATCTCATTTCCTTTTACATTGAAGAGGAAAAGAATAAAAACTTGTTAGGCCTTCGTCCATGCGTAAAAAAAAAAAAAATGACCGCAAGGAAGGAAATAGAAAAATGGATTCAGGATATTGAGTTATTTCTGCATAGGAAAATACAAATGTGGGCACAAAACTGTTGGACTCTCGGGGTCAAAAGGACCCACAGAAATGACTTTGGGGGACGAAAAACAAAACAAAATGTCCTTCTCCCCAGCTGAGGGGGGGGGGCATTTGAAATAGCCCAAATTATTCCCCCCCACCCCCCCCACCCCTGCTCCGTGTCATTTACCAAGACGTAGGAAAAGGCCGAGCTTAGCAGCCAAAGCGGTGGCCCAAACTCCCCGGGTGCACTCCTGGGGCCTTTTTTTGTTACGTGTAATGTTACCTGTGTTTTTGTTTTTGTTAAACTATGTTGTTGTTTATGTGGTTTAGCCCTCTTACCAGATGGAAATGGCTTCAGTGAAAAGGGGGAGTAAGCTTAAAAATATGAATGTAAATTTAGTCATGAGGTTAATGAAGTACAACTGCATTAACGGTAGAGTTGTTTTCAGTTCCTATTTTTTTTTTTTTTTTGACAAATAACCTGTTAAAGAACCGTATAACGTCTGGTATGCATATATACAGTAGTCCTAGGAACATGTCAGTAATCTTGGGTTCTGTATCCACAAAGCATGAGCAACACTTGCTTCCTAACCGTTTATATCCTCAGCAAATCCGGCGACGTGCGTACAGCTTTTGTTACTTTTTTTTTTTTTTTTTGATGTTTTCTGGTTCTCTTCACCTTCCATATCTCTGATTTTTTTTTTTTTTTTTTTGTTATTTACTATAGAACACAGTTTGGAACAAGTTCCAAAAAGCTTCCACATTTACACCATACAGTCACTATTTAGAAGCTTTTTAATTCTCCCTCTTCCCTCTAGCGTACACTGCACCTTCTATGAATAAAGTACACATATTTCACTGTGCGCGTGCGTGTGTGTGCGCGAATGTGTGTGTGTGTGTGTGTGTGATGGTGACGGGGCGCCTTTTGGTCCCGGCAGGTGTGTAAAAAAAAATAAAACGCAGGGGTGCACTAGCACCCCCTTGGGTGCGGTCTCGAGCCTTTGGTGTGTGCGGACGTACGTGTTTTGTGTACAAATGTGAGTGACTGCGCGAATATGAAAACCAAAATAAATCTGTCTGACCTTGGCAGTATATGGGCCACCTTTTTAATTATTTTTTTTTTGTTCTTTGACACTTTTCTGTGGGTTAGTTTCAGTGTAAAAAAAGCCCTGCTGTCTCCAATTCGCTATCTTAAGCCATTCCTTGTAGGTGGACATGTTTTATTTTGTTGGTTTTTGAAGCATTTCTTATGCCATAGTTTGCCATCATGGTTGTCATACAGACCAAAAGCATGCAAATCAACGTATTGTAGTGACTGGACTGGAATCTGGTGGTAATATACAACTATTTACTGTATGTTTTAGTTTATATGAATGTGCCTCTGCTTCGATATTTAAGTACTGATCTGTAGTAAGATGTGGACCTGCCAGATTTCACCCGTTGAGGTGCCTTGTTATGGCATAAGAAATTCGAATTGGTAAATGGCCGAATTCTTTGGAGATGGATATCACGGCTTTGTTTGCTACGGAGCTGTTCATAGATCACGTAGGGACGTGGCTAAACTGGTTTGGTATCGTGTACATGTCTAGGGTAATACTGTGCCATATAGAGCCCACAAAAATATGTTAATGTTATTTTTAAAAGATGTTTTAATGTTGCCTGATGACTTTGTCTCTAGATTTGATACAAAGGCTTGTAGCCACAGATCTGTAGTCTCCTTTTATTCGAACATTCTCCCTTTTTTTCTCTCTCTCTCTCTCTCTGTCCCCACTTGTTTCCAGCTCCCTTTCTTTCTCTTTGCTGCAATCAAACAAAATAAAGTATTAACCTGATGACCCAATGAAATCAACTCGAGTCTGGACTCATGTTTTTTTTTTTTTTTTTTTTTTGTCGTTGTTACGTCTCCATTAATCTTCAAAAGTTGATCTTGATAATTTCCTGATATTTTTCCTGTATCCACAGCACACATTTCTGCTTTAGTTTAATTCTAGATAGATAAAATAGAATTTGTACAGAAGGTCTGATCCCTGCTTCCTCTCTGCAGACACCAGGCCGGTTTCTTAGCCACGTTGATGGAGAACGTTTCCCGCTAGTGACACTCGGTGGTTTGAACAGAAACTGTCGGCGTGGTGACTCACTCCTCTTTGCACTCTCAAAATATGATGTCAGAGATGAATTGAAAACTAAATATGAATGAATTAACTTCTGTAATTGAATAGATTTATCAAAAATATTTGGATTTTAATGTGCAGTGCTTCTCTTGCCAATAATACATTTTAATTTTTGCCACGACATGGATAAATTTATCACAGTGTATATAACCAGTGGCTTTGTTATAGTCAAAAACCTAATGAGAACAGGCAATGCAACCCCCCCCCCCCCCCCCCCCCCCCCCAAAAAAAAACGTACCGGGCTAAATGAAATGCAACCACTTGCTTTTTTCTACTAAGAGGACAAACATCAAGTCTGGTGTGAAAGAAAAGGTTTATTTGCCTGCACCATGACGATCACCTCTCGACATCTCCGATTAACTTTAAAAAAAAAGCCAAACAACAGATTGCTCACTGATTGCTCGTTTCTGTGTGTGTTCGTGTTTTGCCCTTTTCCCAGTATTCCCATGTCATCGCAGTCTTCCTGGAAGGAGACTGGGTTACAGGAATCCTGCCAGCAGAAGAGGGGGTTTGGGTGGGGGGGGGGGGGGGTGTGGGGGTGTGGAAGCACATCCCCACTCGTCTCTTTCTCTCCTCTGAAACTCGGCAACAAACACGGAGTCATAAAGCAGCCGGGGTGAATCAGGGTTGCTGTTTAATGGGTAAACACACACACACACACACACACACACACACACACACCACTGGTCTGGCTAAGGTCACTCACCCGGGGTACGGTGCCCAGGCAGGAGATTTATAGTGAGTTGGTAATGCACACATAATAAAATAAAAAAACCTTTATCAGAATTCTTCTGAATTTTGAATTAGTTCTAGTCTTACAACAACTCCTAACGTTCAATCCACTCTATGTCCGTCCTCTACCCACTGTGTCTTTCGCCCACCTACATGTTTGTGAGGATGTGCCGCAAAGCGCTGCCTCGCTGGGGATCGATAAGCTGCGCTGACTATGGCATATCTGCTCTCTGGACCCCGGGACAGTGTGCCAGCGCGCGCGCACACACACACACACACACACACACACACCCCTGCCTCAGCCACTGTAGAAGTGCCTCGCTGCTCCCTCGTCACACCTCTGACACCTCAGGTCAGCGTGGAGTTAGCAGACGAGGCAGAAGGCCGAGGAGAGACTGTACAGCGGCAGGCCTGCGTGGACCGATGCGCTGGAGGATGCCAGGGTTTTGTAAGACGATGGCGGGTGGAGTGCTGCTCTCGCTGAGCCTCGCTCTCCTCGGGTGGGGAGCGGAGGGGGGTAAGGTATGTTCTGCCATCATGCTGCCGTCATGACTCTTGGGATAGTTGGAATTTTCGTCTAATTGTTTTTATTCATTTGAAAATTAGGATTCAAGTATTAAAAAATACCTGACTTTCTCTTATATAATATTGAGATACATTTTTACAGCTTTGTCTGTATTAAAAGGTGGAAGATATCCAACGTGTAATATAAAAGCTAACACTAACCTGTACAAACAAACCGAATGAACTTACTGGATGCACTTCCGATGCCAGTTGAAGAGGGGTATCCCAGACCAGATGCCTTGGACATTTTTAGACTTAGGACTTTGCTCAGTATGTGGGAGGATGAATCAGTGCCATAACCACAGCGCCAGCTGCTTTTACCCCACTGGAGGACTTTTTGCACGTTTACTTTCATGATAGACATCTTCTAATGCTATGCTGCAGACGGATGCCATATGGCCCTCTTGTTCGGGGACTCTACATTGATTTTGTCATTTATTACCACGGGAACTTCCTTTTTTTTTAAAAAGATAATTAAGTTCTTTGGTTGAATCAATAACTCAATCAAAACCACCCCCGCCGTGGTTTTAACCACTAAACAATCAAGATATCAGACGAGAGCAGGTTTTAATGAATATTAAACCCGTGCGAGGGAAAGTAAAAGAGTTGAAGCAACAATTCCATGTTGACATTGTGCCCCCGCCCCCCCCCCCCCCAGAAGGAAGTATCAGGCGGGGCTACCGTCTACCTCGGCCAGGACAGAGACATCTGGAGGCCGCTGATGCACACGGCCGTGAACCTCAATGAGATCCGCAGGTACCGCCGCACTGTGACCAAACCTGAAGATATGTGATGAATGAGGCAAAACGGGCCAGGGAGAATACATGGAAGCAAGCCAGGGGGGGTATAACGAGCAATTCTGGAAGATCTCTACGACCTCTGGGTGACATGAGACAAAATGCAGCTGTAGAAAGTATAAATTAATAAAAGAATAGTGAGAATTGTCCCCCTTTTTTTTTTGCTTCTGTGGACCAGCATTCCCTTTGAGTATGACTATTGGGTTCTGTGTCTCCAGCATCAAGTCCTCGTTTTATCTACGGACGTTCGACCCGGAGGGGACGGTTTTCTACGGAGACACCAAAAACGGGCAGGACTGGTTTATTTTGTCCCTGAAAGACGGCATCCCCCTGATGCAGATCAGCAGAGGAGAAAGCCTGGTCAGCGTGGCCGGAGGCCCCAAGCTCAACGACGGGAAGTGGCACTTGGTGAGCGCAGCTGTCCCGACATCCTTCGAAAACCGCGAGGCCTGGAAGCAATTTAGCATTTAGCATAATCACCGCGTAGATAATGAATTTCTCCTCGTGCTCCCGGGTGCCACCAAGCTGGAGGTGAGCAACCAGGAGCCCTTTGTGATTCTAGAGGTGGATGGCTCCAATAGGATGGTGGTGGGCATGCAGTCCAAGCAGACAATGGAAATCCTTTCAGGTGAACTTCGCCTGGCCCTTGGCGGGATCCTGATGGACAAAGAGCAGATGTTTGTTCAGGTGCAGCATGCTACTTTACAGTGGTTGACATTTTTCTTTCATCCGTCCTGTTGAATAGATTCCAGAAGTCATTGCGTTGCTACTTTTACTTCCTGTAACGAGCATTTCAAATTGGGACATTCAAAAAGAACAGGGGTTCGCTGAGAGGATTGTCAGCCTCGCTCCCTCTTTTAGTAATGAATGTCGATCCAAAATGATAAGTCCAAAAAGCCCCTATTTTTAAAAAAAACGACTGTGGCAATGTGCATGAAAGGAAAAAACACCCACGAATTCTCACCCAAACAACAACTCACTTGGCTAAACGCATTCTTTGTCGTCCGTAGCTGGAGCCGCACATGGACGGCTGCGTGCGGGGGGGCAGCTGGCTGAACCTCAGCATCCCCTGGGAGTTGGAAGCGGAGGAGCTCTGGCCCTGCCATCAGAACATCCAACCCGGAAGCTACTTCCCCGGCTCTGGGTTTGCCGTTTTCAACACCTCAGGTGCAAACATTGCTCCTCATAATAAGACGGATGGAAGCTCGTATACTTTTAGTCTGTATTCGGATTGAATTTTGTGTGTGTCCTCTTCAGTTTTCCCATTTGAAGCAGATCTCGGGGTCAAGGTGGAATTGCGGGGAGATTTCAGCGAGATGGATGGGACCATTTTTAGCATCAAGGCTTCTGGGCAAAAGCTGTTATTCGCTTTGGTGGCCAATAATAACACAAAGGTATGCACGGGACAAACTGAATTTGCTAACAATTCCTATTTTTGTTCGAACCGCTCGTGCAGCCGAACACTTGCACACTGCACAAGCGCGGTCGCACACAGATCGGAGGCCATCGGTGCTTCATCCACCGAGTTGTCATATTTCTTTCCTTCTCGCCCTCTTCGAATCGGCAGGAAATCACACTTACTGTCGGAGAGGAAAAGGTCTCCATGAAAGACACGTTCAAGGCCATGGTGATCATCTTTCAGACGGATTCACTGCGAGTGCTTCGAGATGGAGACGAATCAAACACCACTACGTTACCCATCGGTCCGGTGAGCCACCCCGGGTATTTGACCACGTGGAAAGAGGGCCGCCTCGCTGTCGGAGGTCTCCTAGGTGAGATTAAACCCAAATGATAAGCGCTTGATTTAATCGTCTGTCCGTACATTCAGTCTGGATGCCTTCAAATGTAAGATCTCAGATTACTGGTCAGGAAGAGGAATTTGATTTGCATGCAGGGTTAATTAAAAAAAAAACACACACAATGAACACAATTGATAACAAAATAAATTAGATTTGGTCCCAGAAGACACGAGCATGGTGAAGTGCATGAAGGTCACTCTGGTTTCCTTTTTTTCTTTTAAATTTCTCAGGTGAGGAAGAGGACGATGCTGGCTCCCAGTTTTTGACCGGCTGTCTAGAGAAGATCCAGGTTCAAGGGAGGGATTTGGACCTGGATTTAGCTGTCAAACACATGTCAATTTCATCTTACAGCTGCCCTGCATAGACCACAAAACGACCCATGTTTTTAATATGCAGAATCCATGTTTGCAGCGGATGCCTTTGGGTACATGAACAAAACCAAAAAGAGGTTGGGAAAGGAAAGATTATCTGCTAATAGTGGACCTGTAGTTGAATGTGGTATTTGACCAAATTAAATTAAATTAAATTTTGCGCTTTTAAAGGAGATTCAAACACATAGTAACTAAGGTTTAATAGTCACTGAATGGGGTCTGTGTGTCACTTAGATTTAAGACATGGATTTTGCACCCTCTAGTGGATTAAATATCATACTAGTTACATCAACTGTATAATAATATATATTGTTGAAGATTCAAGAGATAATATTGATTCGTCACGAAGTTGATATGTAATTAATTTGTCTGGTAAATTAATTGTTTGAGTTGATTAGACTTGGAAGGAAGAAAAATAATCACAACAAACAGTCATCAAATATATATCTTAATCGTCAATTAGATTTTATAATATTTCAAAATACTCATGTGGATTAAAAATATACCTATATAATGTGTATTAGTGTAATTTGTGTTAAATTATGTTACAATGAAGAGCATGTTGATCACGCCTAAAAAACACGAACCCCACAATTTCTATAGATACATATAAGAGTCAAAGTTAGTGTTCCAATCATATTTTTTCTTTAAATAGTACACGTGTTAAGCTTCAAATAGAAGTTGTATTAAGTCAGACAAAAATAGGCTTTATGGTAGAATACATTTTACGCGGAACTGGGCGCGGTGCAGGGTGCGGGCGAGTCGTATCGATTACAGTAGCCTCCCGGCTGCCGTAACGCTGGCAACTGTCGCAAATCCCGACTGTCGTGAATATCGGCCGCCCACTGAAGATGGCGGCGGAGCTGCATCCGCGGAGCGGAAAGCTGATCGGTCTGTCTAACTCGAACCGAACCGCCCGGCGCAACCAGCCAGTCCAGGAGTTCAACCACGGCCTGGTGCTTAGCAAGGAGCCGCTGAGGGACCGGGATGTCTTCACCGTGCGCATTGACAAAAAGGTAAACAACAACAGGCCCGCAGCTGCTGCCTCCCCCCCCCCCCCCACCCCAACTCCCCCTTGAGCCGGTGATGAGAGCCGCGGGAATGCGGGAGCCCTCGCTCGTAGGACGGGCCGGCAGTCCGACTCCGTCCCGCGGTAAAGGGGGGGGGGGTGGTGGTGGGGGCTTCTCCCCTCCGGGGCGTTTCACAGTGCTCAACGGTGACGATGTTCCGGGGGATGCGCTACGTACACCGAGAGGTTTCAGTGACTGTCGCGAGCGAACGTCCCCGCGCGTGGATGCGTTTAAACGGATCAGTTGGCTAACGTTAACCCGCTCGCGTTGCCTTGGTACCGTCAGTTAGCCATGCTAATGAGTGGCTAGCGGCGCGAGCTCAGGCTATCCCTGTGCTAGCTCTTTTAAAAAAAAAATTAATTATTCCATTTTATGAGCTGCTCTGTCGTGCCTTGACAAGGACTTGCTGTTGGGTTTTTTTAATTATTTTTTTGTATTTGTGCCACTGAAGCTCAACTAAAGCTCTTGATGAGTTTATAGTTTAGAAAGAGCCCGTGACGTAGGGCGCCTGTCAGTCTGTCCGTACCGCAGTGGTCATACCGCTGCTGTGTGTGGACCCGAAGCTGGCACCAACGCGTACTATCCAGTTTAAGATGTCCCCCCAGCAGTGATCGAGCGGCCCTGCTGGCCCCTCCGCCCCGTTTGACCACCTCATTCACCCCCACCACCCCCCAACCCCCACCTGCTATTCGCTTCTTCCTATCCCCCTGGTCGTTTAGAACTCATTAGACCCTCTGGGAAAGGTCCCCCTCTTACTTCTATTTTCCCCAAACCATACAAGAACTTTTATGGTTATTCTGTCTAAACAAATATTCCTTAACGTAATCGACTCTGCAGTTGAGTGTGCATTTGTTCAATTGTAATGTGAGGTTTGTGTGTGTTAAAAGCACAAATTTGATTCTTTCCGTCTTTCTCAAATTTGTAGCGCTCCCGTCACTTTAACATCGCCCTAAATGCCGTGATCTCCAATGACTTTCCCCCAATGTATCGCTCCGATGCCTCTACACTTAGTCTGTTATCTGTGTGGGAGAGCTTGCCCGTGGTAATGGCTTTTTGCCTCTCCACACCCCCCCCCTACCGGAGTTTGTCAACAACATGGCAGCTCCTGAGCCCGTGCCAGTGCCAAGTGGGCCACGCACGCGCCCACACACACACACACCGATTGCAGGCGGGGCCGAGCAGTACAGTTAGTGTTAAGAAAACCCGACGCTCCGAGGCCCGAGCTGCATTTCAGCATCGGTAGAGATGATCATCGGTTTAATGGCACCTGCTGTATGTCGATGATTACCCATCGCACGCGTGCTTTTAGCCCCGAGGAAGGCTCTCGTAAATTCTGAGATGACATGCATACAGCATACAGTTTGAGAATCAATACTTTCCCATCCCGGAGCAATCGCATGGGCATGACTGCCCATCCCGGGGCCTGCCGAGCTGTAGGGGATGTTGGAAAGAGCCACAGTCGGACGCCGTCGGTTCTTTTGGGGCTTTTCTATAAAGCTGTGGTCTACGAAATCATTCGAAGATGGTGTTCTAACAAAATGCGCCTCGTGTTGTGTTGATGAAATGGCCGAAAATGGGGAAAAAAATCATAATTATTGAGCTATTAATGTGAGATTTGCTTGGCTGGATGAGAAGCTTTCCCCACCTCTGTGCAGACCTCGCCGGGTTTCTCAGGCTGTGCTTTTGATGCAATTCACTTTTTCTAAAGCTTTCAAGTGGTCATAATATGCATGTATCCTGTAGTTGCTGGTCCTCAGAGAGAGAGAGAGAGAGACACAGACACAGACAAAGAAAGAGAGAGAGAGAGAGAAGCAGACACCCACGGCTGCCGTTACATAAGTGAACGAGCGAGGCAAAGAGATGTCTGTCTCCTCCACACGGCGACCCGGTCAGGCTGAGTTACTACTAAATCTGTTAACCCAGATACCCGGGCTTCGGTAGCACACTGCCTTACATAGCACCTGCCGGCGAGGCAGAGGCAGAGGGAGACACCATGGGTGCAGACGGAGGAGAGGAGGCCTCGCAGCGTACCACGCCTTTAAAATGACTTTGTCTTCGGAGGGCCGTCTTCTTTTCAGCATTGCTTTTTGCACGGAGGGCAGCCGCGGACAGACGTGTGTGTGTGTGTGTCCCCCCACCGGGGAAGCTGGTACGGATGTGCTCAAGGTCACTTCATCCCGGGGAGGATTTCTATCAACTTTAGCCGCCGTCCCGCGGAGTGCCGCCGTGAAAAAAAACCCAAAGGGAAAAGGAGACAAAAAGTTTCCCACTACTTTTGACTTGATCCCCATTCCTTTCTCCTTTCTTCTTTCTCCTTTTCCGTCGCGGGACCGACTGCGTGGCGTTTTGTCGGACGCTGCTCTCCTCGGGGGAGGGAGGTGTGTCCCCCCTGCGTTCGGCTCTAACGCCTCATGCCTGCGAATCTCCAAGCGGACACGCGGCGCTCTGTTATCGGCATCAAAAAGAGGCAAAAACTGCATGAAAAATAGGAGGATCAATAAAGTATCACGTTAATTGCGAGCCGAGTTCCTCGAAAAAGAAATGGATATCCCAGGCTGCGTGTTGCCTGAAATGAGTCCGACGTCGAGCCGAGACGAAAGGAGCTTCGCCGTGGGACGCTCGTCCCGCCCCCCGGGTCCTCAGAGCGGCGAGATCCCGCAGGTAAAAAGCGCAGCCCCGTGCGTACGTAGGTCAAGTCCCCTCCCCCCGCTCAGCGTCTGGCCGTTTGTTTCCATCGCGCCCCCCCCCGGTCGGAGAGAGCCGAGTGATTTAGATGAGACGGATAGGGGCGTTAGCCGTCGGGCCTCTCGAGGAGCCGAGGAGTCTCTCACCTCTGGGTAACGTTTCCAAAACTTTATTAAGATAAATGAATGGATTTTTTTTACAAAGGATACGGCCTATATTGGGGTGTATATCAGGCACGCATCGATTACACCCTCTTGTGTTCATTGTCAACTGAATAAATGGAAAAATGTACCAAGCATGGAATTAAGAGCCCCCCCCCCCCCCCCCCCCACATAGACACACAGCCACATTCAGCGTACTCTGTGTTTGTTCCTCTGTGTGTTCACACTGTCCTGCCTCCTTTTCAAAGGAGCGCTCCCCGCGCCCGATGTTCGCCGACAGAGAGTCTAAAAATAACGAGACGGTTCACACAACAAGGCTCACTTTGTCTCCACAGACATCTACCTGCAGCTTTTCCTAACGTCACACGACGAGCTCACAGTCTCTCCCCCCCCCCTCCCTTTCCTCTCCCCCGCAGGTGAACTCGTGGAGCGGCTCGTGGAGATCGGCGTGACGGCCCTGGACCCCGCCGCGCTCGACTTCCCCAGCAGCGCCACGGGCCTCAAGGGCGGCTCGTGGATCGTGTCGGGCTGCTCGGTGCTGCGCGACGGCCGCTCGGTGCTGGAGGAGTACGGCCGCGACCTGGACCAGCTGGCCGAGGGCGACCGCGTGGGCATCCAGCGCAGCGCCCGCGGCGAGCTCCACCTGTGGGTGAACGGGCAGGACTGCGGCGCGGCCGCCAGCGGCCTGCCGCCCAGGCTGTGGGCGGTGGTGGACCTGTACGGCAAGTGCACTCAGGTGACGGTGGTGGGCTGCGAGCCGCCGCCGCCGCCCGCCACGACGGAGAAAGAGACAATAGGGCTGGGCGATGAGGAGGAGGAGGAGGAGGAGGAGGCGGACGGGGTGGAAGAGGAGGTGGAGGAGGGGGAGGAGGAAGAGGAAGAAGACGTGGTGGTGTGTGGGGGTCGGGGCGATGGCGGCGTCGCGGCCCTGATGAATGTCGCAGCAATGAATGGAATGATGAATGGAGATGAAGGTAAGGTTTTCTTCTTCTTGGTGGTCCTGCAGTTGTTGCTTCACTCATCGGATCTCTCCCGCAGTGCCTGAGCTCGGTTGCAGTCACAGCCGACCGGACAAGTTCCCCAACAACCTGGAGCCGGAAATGGGTGAGAAAAGCCTCCTCGCGTCCGCCGATGCGCCGCGTGCCACGTGACCCCCCCCGCCCCCCCCCCCCCTCCGGACTCATCGACCACCTCTTCCCTTCTCTCCTCAGTTCTAACGGAGCACCAGCTCTTTGACGTGTTCAACAACGCAATAGTGTCTTTTTATCGCTCCGAGGACGAGGGCGGAGGGGATGATGGAGGAGGAGGAGGAGGAGGAGGAGGAGGAGGAGCAGCAGCAGGAGGAAACCCAGGATCCGACTCCTCATCCAGGAACGACAGGGGCAGCAGCAGCGGAGGGGGTGCAGTCAACAGCGACAGTGGAACAGGGACCACGGGTGGTGGTGGAGGAGGAGGAGGAGGAGGAGACGGCGGAAACGGCAACAACAGTCCCGCCGGCAACGGGGGGGTCGGGCTGGCGGCCGGCGCCGGCGCCACCACCACCAACGACGCGCTGCTGTTCCACGAGAAGTGCGGCACGCTGATCAAGCTGAGCAACAACAACAAGACGGCGGAGCGGAGGAGGCCGCTGGACGAGTTCAACAACGGCGTCGTGATGACCAACCGGCCGCTGCGACACAACGAGATGTTCGAGGTGTTTACAAGTCCCGCCCCTCGGTGCTCAGACATTTAGAACAAGAGTTGCTTTTTTTCTTTTGTCATTATGATTGTACTTTTCTTTTTCTTGATTTACCGCCACTGATTTAGTGTCAATCACAACAGCATTTACACATGTGAGGGTTTGTGGTTATGTTGGTCACGCAGGCACAAAGAATGGAAAAAAGTAAAATTCCAGGATACTGTTTAATATATCGGGTCAAATACAATGAATTTTCAATAATAAAAATTCAGTGTAAAATGTGTTTTATTCTCTCAGATCCGCATTGATAAGCTGGTGGACAAGTGGTCCGGCTCAATAGAGATCGGCGTGACCACCCACAATCCCAACAACCTGGACTACCCGGCAACTATGACCAATCTGCGCTCAGGTAACACTCGCACGTGGCACAGCATCACACCATCAAAGCGTGAAATTCCTGGTGAAAATGCAAACGCGTGGTTCATCCCGGCCCCCGCCCGCGTGACAGGTACGATCATGATGAGCGGCTGCGGGATCCTGACCAACGGGAAAGGGACCCGCAGGGAGTACTGTGAATTCAGCCTGGATGAACTTCAGGTGCGTAGTTGACGCACGTCTCCCGCCGCCTCGCGCGCACCGCGCCTGCTTTCTGATCCCTCCATCCGCTGCTTCCCTCCCCACCCTGCAGGAGGGAGACCACATAGGCCTGATGCGCAAGGCCAGCGGAGCGCTGCACTTCTACATCAACGGCATCGACCAAGGTGAGGAACGTCCAGGTTCTGGACTCTCTCGCCACGTGAGGATGTTTTGGGGGGGATTTTTTTGTTCAATTGCCGTTTGCGGTTTCCCGCCCCCGCCCCCGCCAGGTGTCGCGGCGGCCCAGACGCCGGGCGTGGTCTACGGCGTGGTCGACCTCTACGGCATGGCGGTCAAGGTCACCATAGTGCACAACCACAACCACAGCGAGCGCCTCAGGCGCAACAACGCCATCATGAGAGCCCTGTCGCCGGATGTGGGGCGGCCCCGGGCGGCCCTCTCCCTCACGCCGGACTCGGAGGGGCCCGACCGGCTGCTCTTCCACAGCAACTGCGGCCAGAAGGCCGCCATCATCAGCGAGGGCAGGACAGCACTGCGGCCGCAGTGAGTTCAACCCCCCCCGCTTCTACCTTATTAAGGCGCGCAACTGCAGCTTTTAGCGCTGTACGCTCTAATTTTTCTTAAGTTAATAATAATAAACCGCTTCCCAGTGCGACGGACGACTTCAACCACGGCGTGGTGCTGAGCGGCCGGCCGCTGCGCTCCAACGAGGTGTTCCAGGTCCGCATCGACAAGATGGTGGACAAGTGGGCGGGTTCCATCGAGATCGGCGTCACGACGCACAACCCGGCGTACCTGCAGCTGCCCTCCACCATGACCAACCTGCGCTCGGGTAACGTACCGCGGAACCATCGAGCTTCGTTTCCTCTGCGTCTTCTCTGAGGCGCCTGGCGGGGGAAGGTTGCGTAGCCGCATTGCTCTGCCGAGTGTGGGGGGGGGGGGGGGGGGGGGGAGGAGTCTATGACAGCATGCAGTAGAGGCGCCGCCACAACAACCGCCATCGTGTTTCTGTTCCTCTCGTCCTGCAGGCACGTGGATGATGACGGGGAACGGTGTGATGCACAACGGAACGACAATACTGGACGAGTACGGCCACAACCTGGACCGGCTCAAAGTGGGTGACGTTTGTGTGTTTTTTTTTTTTGTCGTACCCGTCAAACCTTCTGACTGACCTTGTCTCCCCCCCCCCCCCCCCCCCCCGCAGGCGGGCGACACAGTAGGTGTGGTGCGGAAAGAGGACGGCAGCCTCCACTTCTTTGTAAACGGCGTGGCTCAGGGCCCGGCGGCCTGGAACGTCCCCCCCAGCGTCTACGCCGTGGTGGACCTCTACGGCCAGGCCGCGCAGGCCACCATCATGGACGACATGGGTGAGAGACGCGGGGGGGGGACAAACAAAAAAATGGAACAACGACTGAGATTTAACTTTGTTTTTCCGTCTTTAGTGGACCTCCTGCCTCTCCCCGAGGACGGCTCAGACGGCCCCACGGCCACGTCCCCCGGGAGCCCCTGCTCGGTGGGGGGGGGCGGCGCGACCAACGACCTGCGCTTCCACCACCTGCACGGCACCAACGCCGTCATCACCAACGGGGGGCGCACCGCCCTGCGGCAGAACTGCCGCAGCGAGTTCAACGACGCCATCGTCATCTCCAACAGGTGAGCGAGCGGCACACAGCCAATCACCTCGCGGCGGGTAAAAGTTGAATTTAAACGAACACCAAAGCGGCGTTTTCGTTGCCGATGGAGCTGGCTCGTGTGTTGACTCGCCTCCTTTCCCCGTCAGGTGCCTTCGAGATGGAGAGCTCTTTGAAATCGTCATTCAGAAGATGGTGGACCGCTGGTCGGGTTCCATTGAAGCAGGTGAAATGTTTCTATTGGGTCAACTCTGCTTTTCTAGCCTCGTACTTTTTTTCATATATGAATAAGTCAAATAGCAAAAATAACAACAAAATGCTGCTGAGTGTGTGTGTGTGTCCTAACATTTATCTCTTTTGTAAATATATTTCATGTGTAATCACCACAGATTTTCTCCTCCCCCCTCTGTGTCCAGGAGTGACAGCCATCAGGCCAGATGAGCTTGAGTTTCCCAACACAATGACTGATATCGACTATGACACTTGGATGCTGAGGTACAACGTTACGCTTTTTCCTTTCACGTTCAAATAACTCCCACCAAAAAATGTAAAAAGGGCTTCTCATCCAGCAAGAGAGAAAATATCAAATCAAAGGGAGGCAATTTTATTAGAATAAATGAGAACGCAAATATATTTTCCCCACATATGCCTAAATCATTTTGTAATTTGGTCTTTATTCCACAATCATTTGAACAAGTTTTTGTCTGTCTTCACCCTCCTTTTTGTGTGCCCCCCCCCCCCCCCCCCAGTGGCACGGCCATCATGCAGGATGGCAACACGATGCGCAACAACTACGGTTGTGACCTAGACTCTCTGACCACAGGCTCTCGCATCGGCATGATGCGCTCAGCCACCGGCGACCTCCATTATTACATCAACGGGGTGGACCAAGGCGTCGCCTGCACCGGCCTGCCGCCAGGTAACCACGAGGGGGAGACGCGACAGACTCGGGGGGGGGGGGGGGGGGGTGAAATGCTTGCTGACCTCATACTTCTCCTCTCTCTCTCTCTCTCTCTCTCAGAGGTGTACGCCGTGATCGACCTGTACGGTCAGTGCGTCCAGGTGTCCATCACCAGCTCCTCGGGCCCGCTGGACAACAGCCTCTGCACCAGCAACATCACCGAGAAGAGCTTCCCCATCCACTCGCCAGGTAGCCTGCCGTAATTTACGGTCAATTAACGGCTAAAGAAGGAAAGATTTAGATTCTCAAAGCCTCACCTGTGTGTCCGGTAGCCGGCGTCGCCCATCGACTCCACGGCAAACACGGCAAGAATGTGGTGTTGCTCGGCGACGGCTGCCAGGGCGTCCGAGTCGGGGGATACGCTCACGATACGCTCACGGCATCGTGTTCAGCGCCAAGGAGCTCAAAGCCGACGAGCTGTTCGAGGTGAGCGGGGAGGCTCGTGTTTTAGGATGATGCGCGCCGTGGTTCTCTGCATGAATCCAGAAATACGCATTTCTTTCCTCCCTGACTGCGATTGGCTCCGCCCCTTCTCTCTCTCCCTCCCTCCCTCCCTCTCTCTCCGCAGGTGAGGATTGACGAGGTGGACGAGCAGTGGTGCGGCTCGCTGCACGTCGGCCTGACCACGCTGGCGCCCCCGGAGCTGCCGTCGTGCCCGCTGTCGGGCCTCTCGCCCTCGCTCACGCAGCTCCGCACCAAGGTCACCTGGCTGCTCTGCGGCTCCGAGGTCCGCCGCAACGGCGTGCTGCAGCGGCAGAACTACAGCTGCTCGCTGGACCGGCTGACGGTACGCCGCGCCGCGCCTCCCCCCCCTCCCCGTGTGAAGTCACTCGTGCGCCTTTCGATGAGACCCACGGGGCTCATTTTCGAAAGAAGAGCCTAGAAACTCCAGTAGTTCCTATCTGCATTGTTGCATTATTGTTTTCTCAGGTTGGGAACCGGGTGGGTGTGAAGAGGTGCAGCGACGACACCATGCACATCTTCATTGACGGGGAGGACATGGGACCTGCGGCGAATGCAGTAGCCAAGGTACACACACACCCACCCATACAAATACACATGTGTATATGAACACACACACACACACACACAGCTACTTGGTCCTACGCTGTAATTCACCGCCGCTCGCCGGCTCCTCGCAGAACGTTTACGCCGTGTTGGACCTGTACGGGCGGATAACCGCCGTGTCCATCGTGAGCTCCTCGGCGATGGAGGACGTGGAAAGCGTGAAGGCGCCGTCGCTCTCCCTGGACAGCTGCAGCGAAGGAGAGGAGGACGGCACCCCCGTCAGAGAGGTAGAGAGGCGAAAAAGCGCCGATGAAACCCCCCCCCCCCACCCCCCACCGAGGAAACTCTGACGTCTTGGCGTCCCCCGTTTGCAGGCGGAGGCCGAGGTGTGCGCGTCGGCGCCGGCCGCCATGGCGTTCCTGGAGAACCACGGCAAGAACATCCAGCTGTCCAGCCAGAACCTGACGGCGGCCCGAGTGTGCAGCTACAACCAGGGCCTGCTGGTCACCGCCCAGCCGCTGGCCCGCCAGCAGCTGTTCCAGGTAACGCGGCCCGCGTGGTCGAGCCCCCCCCCCCCGTGGCGCCCGCTCTGCGGAAACCGCGCGCCGTGACCTTTTCCGTTTCTGTCGGCAGTTTCAGATCGACGGCTGAACCCGTCGTGGACGTCGTCGCTGTCGTTGGGGGTCATAGGTCACTCGCCGGACCGGCTCAACTTCCCCTCCACAGCGTGTTGTCTGAAGCGCTCCGCGTGGCTCTTGCAGAGAGACTCGGTCTTCCACAACTCCTTAAAGGTGCGCGCACACACACACACACACACACACACACACACACTCTCTCTCTATCTTCACTTCTCTCACTAAACTTTCCTCTAATGGTTTTGTCCTCCTCCCTCTTTTAGATATGTGGAAACTACGGTCCTAATCTGGACACTTGTCCCGAGGGGACAGTGTTGGGTCTGCTGGTGGACGCCAACAGCTGTCTCCACCTCTACGTCAACGGCATGGACCAGGGCGTGGCGGTGCAGGACATTCCTTCGCCCTGCTACCCCTTCATCGACCTCTACGGCCAGTGTGAACAGGTCAGAACTACAGCCCCAGGCGCCCTTTTGATGTTTTGCGGGTTAATTGGTTAATCTTAAATAAAATGATTCTGCAGAGCGACTAATAAGTCAAGAATGCGTGTATGCTAATGAATGTTGTATCTCCATGGCAGGTTACTATAGTAACCAACAACGTGGCCGCTGTGGGCGGGGAGAGTGGGGAAACCCGTTGCCAAGGAGACATGGAAAAGGCGGACATGGTTGATGGTAAGAATTTACCTGCATAATTCAATTTACAAAATGACATTCTAGGTGCCTTGAAGATCTCAGGAAAATGTTGTCGTAGATAAAATAAGAAAAAAGTCGTACTAAAAATGAAGTGTTGAATTCATAGAATAACATACAATACAAATTGAATAAAAGTATATTACAATGTGCCATTTAAAAAAAAAAAAGAAATGATGTCGTAGTGTGATATGTTCCAAGTACATTACTGAATAGTATACCATGAAAATGTCATTGCAGAATCAAAGAGAGTGTGTGCTGGACGCCCCCCCCAGAGGTCAACCCCAACAAGACCTGTGAGTACCAGGCACTGTGCTCCCGCTTCAAGGACCTGCTCACTTTACCAGGTGAGTCTCTCCTCTCCTTCCTGCCTTTTCTCTTCAGATCTCTCACATCCTGTAACGAGCGCGATGCCCTTTTGTCCCGTCCCGCCCGTCCCGCCCCCTCCCGCCGCCCACCAGATGGCTATTTTAACGAAGACGCACAGAACAACCTCTGCTACTGCGAGTCCTGCCACAAGCTCCGGGGCGACGAGGCGTATTACAAGAGAGGGGAGCCCCCCGGGACTACGCCCTGCCCTTCGGATGGTGCCGCTTCGCCCTCAGGTGAGACGAGTCGCGACTAATATTAAATGGATGTGGACTGATTTAGTCCCAACATTTGCCCAGCGTCCCCCACTGTGACGGGTGTGTCTCCCCCCCCCCCCCCCTTTGCGCAGGATCAAGCCCCACTGCGAGGCGTCCAACGCACTGAAGAAGTGGCACATCGCGTACCACGGCACCAGCGTCGGAGCGCTGCGCCGCACGCTGGACCACAGCCAGCTGCTGCCCGGTAGGTGGGGGGGGTGGAGGGGGGGGGGGCTCGATTTAGACTCGAGAGGCCGGCGGGCTTCACTCTGGGTGTCCTCTGGTCTCCGCAGGACGTCCTCCGTCTTCTCGGTGACCCCGGCGAAGGCGGAGGGGCCAACGGCTACAGCGAGCCGGAGGAGAACAGCGCCCCCGGCAGGGAGGTTCCCCGGGTGCGGCTCTCCCCCACCATGCGCTACTCGGGCATGGAGATCTTCGCCCCCAAAGTGCAGTAAGTCCACCTTCCACAACACCCCACCCCCCCTTCCCCCCCTTCCCCCCCCCCCCCCATCAGCCACGCCGGAGAGCTGACGGGCACCGACTTGTTCTCCTTCTCCCCTCTGCGAGCAGATTTCGGGACCCCCGTTCCCACCACAGCCACAGGCCCAGGTGGGCTTCCAGGTGTGCGTGCGGCCCGGCTCCTACAAGGCGGGGCCGCAGACGCTCGGCGGCGGCGGCGAGCCGCTGGACCCCGCTTCAGCAACTCGGAGATCGAGTGGATGACGAAGGAGCAGGGCGGCACGCTCCTCTACGGACTGCTCATCCGGGTGGAGTGAACCGGAGCCAAACGGGCCGACAACCAAATCCAACCCCCCCCACCCCACACCCCCCCCCCCCCACCGCCTTGAGAGAGAGACTCCTCTGGAATCCAGCTGTTTCAACCGTGGATTGTTGACAATTCAGCATCATCGATTTATTTTTTGGGGGGGTTTCTTTTGTGTTGTTTGCTCTCGGACTCTTTTAAAGGCCGGGGGGGAGGGGGAGGGGGGAGGGGGGGGGACGACGGACACTGCCTGCACTTTATGTTTTGGACACTCGTGGGCGATTTTTAAACTAACTTCTCATCGACTCAAAACGGTTTTTCTTTGCCACATCGCTTCCCCATTTCCCGACATATTTTCCTCAGCTAACGTTAGTCTTTTGGCACTTATTTTTTTTCTTTTCTATCTCTTATCACCTGGGCTCTCTGGTCAGTGTTTTTTTTTTTTTTTTTTTTAAAGTTTTATTTGGGAGGAGGTGTCCCCCGCCGAACCTGCACGTCAAAGGACTATCACCAAAAGAGACTGAAACGTGGTAAGAAAATAAACGTTTTCACAAAAAAACAAGACGGTTAATCTAAAAATAAACCCGAGAGTGTCTTGTGATTGTGACTGAAGGGGGAGTTTTAAAAACAAAAAGTTGTAGAGAAACTTGGACGGTTTGACATCAAATCTAAAAAGGAATCTAAAGGTTATGTAACGTGTTTAAAAAAAAATCTAGAGGTGTATATACGTTTTAGACGCGGCACACAGGAAATAAGGGGCTTAATGACTCTTGCAGAGTCAGATGAGTTGAGGGAGCAGCATCCGCCTTCCCGTCCATCGCGAGAAGGCAACAACATCCCATCATTTCACAAACGAAGCCAAAAGGTCTACGTGTCTGTTTTATTTGGGGGTTTTTTCCCCCCCACGTCCTTGACCGTAGCTCCGCCCCCCCATCCATCCATCGCATCCCGAGCCAACGAATCACAAACACCATTGATTCACGTCGGTGGAATGTTTATAGAAGGAGGGGAGGAAGGGGGGGGGGGTCGACTTCCTCCTAGGACATCCACCCATTGATTGATTGATTGATTGATTGTACGTGAACGGCTCTCCGAAGCGGATCTTTTTTTTTTTTCCACAGCGCTCGGTTTCTGATGCCAATTTGATACACCTGCTACAGACCACGTACCAGCCCGCCCTCCTCCTCCTCCTCATCCTCCTCATCCCCCGCCACGTATTCCACGGCACAGTTTTGATGAGTTGAACTCAAAAAAGAAAATGTATTTGAAGAAGCTCGGTCGCCTTGTGAGAGCAGAAGATCTACGGCGGTTTTTGGCAGAAGAAAAAAAATCTTCCAGTCCAAAAAAAAAAGAAATGTGAAAAATCTGATATTCTGGGTTATTTATGGCCCAGTGCTGCTTTGTACAATTTTATTTGTATTGTGTTCTTAATTTGTTTTCTGTATGTTGCGTTGTACAGGCTGTTACATAAAAAAAAAAATATCTTCCTGATTTATATAAAAACAAAATGAATAAACAGTATGCACAGACGGACGGGTGCATTTGGGTATTTTCTACTTGATTGAATTTAGTGAATAATTGATATATATAGCAATCACCCATTGAGGACAATTTAGCTCTTTTTTGTTGCTCAAACTATTAGAGTAAGTAAACATAGATACAAGTCTGCTGAAGACAGAATATACAGAAAAGGTTGTTTAACAACTAACTTTTAACGACTGTTTTTATGTCTTACATTATGACGTTTTCCCCCTTTTTTTCAGTCTCAACTTAATGAAATTCTTTGACATGCTATCCTGTGACGTTTCTATATATCTTTTTAACTTGAAATAATAAGCTTTATAAACATTTTCTTTTTAAAAACTAATTTCATGAATATTTTATATTAATATAAAGTTTTTCTTTTTTGGGACCGGTTGTAAAACAGATGCTATGAAGAAAAGACAACCTACTGTTTTGATTTTTTTCTTTTCACGGAAGTTTATTTAAAATAGGAAAAAAAGAAAAAAGTCCGGTCACTGAAATGTTATTGCAAAGTTGCACATTTACTCAATCACACCTTTCCCAAAACGCTGCACACTAATCACTCTTTAAGGCCGATCTTTTTTTTTTCTTCACAGAAATAGTTGCTGCTTCGGGAGGGGGGGGAAAGATACACAAAGTAACTTAAAAAAAAAGTCCAAACTAAATTCCACTAACAGTAATCTAACTATAAGGGTGAAACAGGGTGCCGGTGATCCGGTCGGGTTGCATAGTCGGTTTTTGTGTTTAATAATCTGTAGCCGGCTTCTAACTGGACTGAGGTGAGCTTTCTTCTGTGAAGGTAAATTTGCCGGATCGAGAGCTGTCGAGCTTTGATTCAACGGAGTGAAATCGGGGGCCAGTTGTACAATTTAACGTCAGAAAAAAAGATGAGCAACACTTTTTTTTTTGCTACAAAATCTTGCTAAATGCACTCATTTAAAAACACGTGGGAGAAAACCAAAGTGCAGCTAATGATTCCTTGACTTGGGGGGGGGGGGAGCAGCGTTTATGTGGACGTCGACCAGCTCTGAGGCTGAAAACCTCTCACCGAGTCCTGAGAAGAGACACGAAACGGACAGAGGCTACGTAAAAAGTTTGGTTCAGCTTCATTCAAATGTACACCGCAACGCACGCACAATCTTCCAAATGTGCCAGAAAACCAACAAACAAACAAAATCTCAACACGGTTTTTAAAAAAAATAGCCAAAAGTTCTTTGTACACTTACACATAACAACTTGTTGACGTGTTCCCGAAACCCTGAGGCGGGACATTCAGGTCCTAAGCGTCGAGCTACAGAGGGCTTTTATAAAAACGCAGGATCACAGTAGGGTTTTTGTTTTTCTTTTTTTCTTCTTTTTTTTCCTTCAAATAAATAAACGGTAACAAAACGACCTTCAGTACAAACAAATCGGTGCAGGACTCCCACACCTTTTGAATCGTTGTGATTTAAAAAGAAAAAGCTCCAGAAAGTTGACTACGGCAGCTGTTTTTGCTCCCAGCTGTGACATAAATTTTTAAAAAAAGGAGGGTCTACAACGACTTGTGGGCGAAAACCTCTTCGGAACCCACACACACACACACACACACACACACACACACAGCTCAGTGCCTGGAAAGATGAGCCGTGAAATAACTGCTTTTGTAAAAAAAATCACAGGAAAAGAATGTTAAAAGATGCCGTTGTTCTTGCGCGGTAAAACAAAGACTCTCCTCTTCTCTTTTAGCTTTAAGAGAATCCAACATGTCGCCGTCCTCACCTTTGATGCATCAAAGCTCCGGGCTTATTGCCCCAGTGCTCTCTGACCAGTTTAAACATTTTATTTGAGGTCTGAGTGGAGGTGAAAAAAAAAAAAGGGGTCAGAACATCATCAGCAGAACTGTGGCGAAGTTCTCGTTTCTTCTCTGTGGGGGGGGGGGGGGGTGGGGGTGGGGGGGGAGGCTTTGCTCTCCTATGATTCATTGCGGCTGGATGTGTGAAGATGCAACACGGGGTTTTTCACAGAGAACGAGGAGAAAGGCAGCAGCAATCCAACAAGAGATGCGCTTCGTCTCTCGTCATCTACTTTACGGGAGGTTTTTTTCTTCTTCTTCTTCTTCTTCTTCTTCTTCCCCCCCCCCCCCCCCCCCCCCCCCCACTGTGGTTTTTTCACCCTCCAGACAAGCGGCCTCAGAACTTCTTGGGACCCCAGGCGGACGCTTGCTTGGGGGCCACGCCGGCCCCGAACGTGGGGAAGTCCTCCGCGCTGCTCATGTCAGGAGCCTGGGGACAAACGGACGAGGACACGCGTCAATCACCGACTCCTCGTTCCACCTTAAAACATCGAAGTCCATTGAAGGTATAAAAAAAACAACCTTGTTCCCTGCAGCGTTCCACGGGGCGTCCCGCACCACGAAGCCCCTGGCCGGACCCCCGCTGCTGTCGTCCCCTCCAGCTCCTCCTCCTCCTCCGTAGCGCGACGGAGGCTTCATGTAGGCTGCCAGCGTCTCTGTCTCCGTCACGCTGAGCATCTGAGAGGGGTGGAGAGAGAGAGAGAGAGAGAGAGGGAATTGCTCTTTGAACTTCTTTGGCGCCTTTTAGCTGCACCGCCCGGGTGCAGGACTCACATATTCCTCCTCCAGGTTGAGCAGGTGGTCGACGGCGTTGTCGACCGTCTCCGGGAGCCCCGTCACCGCCACTTTGTCGGGCTCGTCGGAGCCCGGCTGAGGGAACCGGATGTCCACCTGAACACAGGGGGACACGGAGAGGAGGACGGGTTAAAAGCAGGATGCACTAAAAAAAGGATCATATTGACGCGGACCGACATCTCACCTTGAACTCCTCCATCAGCTTGCGGATGGCCTTGCCTCGCGCTCCGATGATGCGAGCGTGAGTCCTCGGGTCCAGGCGAACGTCTCGGCTCACCATCTCCTGCCACTCGGCCACCAGCTGGCGGATGGCGGCGCTCGCCTCCTCCGCGTTCCGCTCGTACCCGGAGACCACGATCAGATCCTGGGAGGGGTGAGAAAGGGGCTCAAGATGGATACACACACACACGCACACACACCTGCTGCTCGTCTCCTTTGTCGGGAAACTGGATGCTGACGTCGTGGTCCTTCCTGATCTGAGAGATGACCGCCCCTTTGCGGCCGATGATCTTGGGATGAAACTTTGGGTCTACAGACACGGTCACCTTGAAGCTGCGCAGGGCCTGAAGGGAAAGACCTCAAACAATCTAGCAAATGACGACGATGATGATGGTGATGATGGTATGAATTATGTTGGAGCCGGGATATGCCTGTGTGTGTGTGTGTGTGTGTGTGTGTGTACCCTGTCGGCCTGCTCAGCCTGCAGCTCTTTGACCCGGTCAAGCAGACCCTGTTTGGCTCGCTCCACGTTGGCCGCCAGGCCCGTCACCTTGATCCCATCCAGCTGCTTCTCTGGCTGCGGCACCCAGATGTTCACCTGCACACGGGGGAGGGGGGGGGGGGGGGAAACCCGCGGTTTTTATTCGCCGGGGGGGGGGCGGAAAACAGACGACGGCACCGGGAGAGTCGAGCCTAACCTCGTATTCCTCCATCATCTTCCTGATGCCGCTGCCCTTCTGGCCGATGATGTAGCGGTGCAGCTCGTAAGACACGTCCACGTCCTCCGTTATGGGCACCAGCGCCTGGAGGAGGGAGCAGTGGCGGGGAAGGTTAACGGAGGGAGGACCAAAGAAACGGGGGGGCGGGGGGTAAGCATCAGTGGCGCCTACCAGCAGGGCGGCTTTCGCCTGCTCGCACTTCTCTGCGCGCCCGCCGATGGTGATGATGTCACACTTGCGGGCGACGAACTCGGCCTCTGGACCGACGTCGCCGTTCTCCTGCGGCGGAGCCTCCTGACCTGCAGCTTCACAACAAATTAAAAAAAACAAAACTGCTCGACAGTTTCCTGTGTAAACATCATTTCCATTTCCACTGGCCACTGATGACAAAAAACGACAAAAGAACCTGAATGGAATGTAAGTGACGAGGTGGCAGCTGGCATTTCAAAATAAAACCAATATATGAAGAGTAAAGAAAGCCCAATTGTCCCAGTCTCCGGGTTTCATACCCGCGGAGCCGTCGTCTCTCTCTGGGAACTTTATTTGGACCTCGTGCTCCCTGGTGATGAGCTGGATTCGGCACCCTTTGGGCCCCATGATGGCTCGGTGGTAGCGCTGAGGGATGGCCACCTCCACGCTCACCTGGGACTCCTGAGAGAGGGGGAGAGAGAGGTGGGGGGGGGGGGGGGGGAGCTGGGTAACTATGGCGCCAGCGGCAAACAAAGACACACCGGGGAGCTCAGGAGGATTAACCTCCAGCGCGAATATCTACATCGGGCAGGAAAAACAAAAACATCTCATCTCACCAGGTCCTCGATGATCTCCTGGATGCGCTTCTTGGCGGCGTCCACGCAGTCCTTGGCCCCCGTCAGAGTGACCCGCTGGCTGTTGGCTCCCGTGCGAGGGAAGCTCACGGCGACGCCGCCGTACTCCTCCGCGAGCTCCCGCAGCACCTGGCCCCGGGCGACACACAAAGTGGCGGTGGTGGCGAGCGTCTACCGCCATGCTGTCCTCCACCACGTCGTCCTGGGGAGGGGGGGGGGAGACGAGGACTGTGAGTTTTCTACGCGGGAAAACAGCGGAAAGGGCTACGTGAGAAAACGGTGGCGTCGCCGCGACAACAACCAGGTTTTTGACGAGGCATTCCAGCTCCTTCTGAGCCTGCCGGACGGCCTCCTCCTTCCCCACGATGGTGATCAGCTCCTGCTCCGTGTCGTCCGGCGCCGGAAGATGATGCTGGGCCCCCGTCCGGTCGCGCACGCGGCGGATGTTGGCCCCCCCGCGGCCGATCAGGAACTTGTGGTACTCCGGTTTGGCCTGAAGCTCGGCCGTGAAGTTGTTGACTTGCTGAGCGGGACAAAGACCCGGAAAAGAGGGGGGGGGGGGGGGGGGGGGGGGGGTGGGGGGTTTGTATGTAAGCATTTCTGTCCCCTTCCTTCTCTTATACGGTTACTCAATCCTCCCCCCCCGCTCCCCCCACCCCACCCACCTTCTCCTCAGCCAGCTGCAGCAGCTGCTTCTTGGCCCTCTCCACCTCGCCGACGGCCCTCTGATGGTGACCCGGTCCGAGCCGGAGCCCTCGGAGGGAAATGGATGTGGACGCCGCCGCAGTCCTCCATGACGGAGCGCACCAGGCAGCCCTTTGGAGCCGATCAGAGAGTTGTGCAGCCGGGCGGGGATGGCGACCTCCGCCTCCTTGATGTTGGCCTGGTGTCGGACGGAGAAAACACCACTTTTGTGGTCTCGACTTTTTTTTTTTTTTTTTAAACGGTTCCACCTGCGACAAAGGCTAAAGAAAAGTGGCGTGCACCCCCCCCCCCCCCCCACCACCCCTCACCAGTTCCCTCTGGATGGCGAGGATTCGATCTCTGGCCGCCTCGCAGTTGCTCTTCTTGCCCGTGATGACGATGGTCTCCGAGTTGCTGTTCTCCGTCTGGCAGGTCGATCTTGGTGTGCGTCTCTTCTCGGATCTGGCGGCATCGACGACACATTGGTTATTCAACTAATGCGATTTGTTCCGTCTGGATGCAGATTTTAGGTTACAACGCGCAGGTTTCGATGTCGGTCTCCCCCCCCGATGTGGTTCTCAAAGAATAACGAAACCTCCTCGTCTCACCTTTTTGATGTTGGCGCCGCCCTTACCGATGATGTTTTTGTGAAACTGCTTGAAGATGGGAACAGAGAGCGAGAAGCTGTTCTCAATCTGTGAAAGTGAAAGAAAACGAAAGACGTCTGTGAAGTGAAGGCTAGAGGGACAGGGGGTGGGGGGGGGGGGGGATGGGGGCGGGGGGGCAAAGACAGGCCGGGCCGCACCAGGTCAGCGATGATTTTATGGAGGAACTTTCCACATTTCTCCACCTCGTTCTTCGGCCCTCTGAGCTGCACGACGTCACTCTTCTGCGATGGGTCGGGGAAATTGATGATGACCTGGAGGCAGGTGAGATCACAGTGTTTACACAGGGTTTAAAGACGTGTCGTTTTCACCATGGCGGCTGGTGAGATCAAGGGGTCGGAGAAAACGTTCACCTCGGGGAACTTGTCTCGGACTTCTTTAATCTTTTCACCCTTCTGCCCGATGATTGTTCGATGGAACTTCTGCTCCACGATCAGGTCTTTGGTGCGCTCGTTTTCCTGGAAATAAAGTGTGAGCGGCCAACTTCGAAGTCTGTGTCAAACCTTCTTATTTTGGGGGGCTGAATGAACGAACTTTGACCCCGTTCTCACCATTCTCTGGACCATCTCAATGAGCTCTCTGCGCGCCAGCTGGACCCCTTTCGGGTCTCCTTCGATCCGGACCAGGCCACTTCGTTCCGAGTCTGGGGATTCGCACCGACACTTTGTACTGCTCCTTGATGCGATTGACTGCCGTGGGGGGGGGGGGGATGGTTGAAGGGTTAAAGGTACAGAGTGAGTGGCTCCATCGAACAGCGCATGCAAACGGATTGCATTTGAACTCTGAAGTGTTGATGCGTATGTTTGGTGCGGGTGCTCACTGTTGGCTCCGTTCTTTCCGATGAGGTGTCTGTGGAACCGCCTGATCTATGATAACTTCAGTGTAGTCCATCCTCACCAGCTGGACACAAAGGGGGGCAGAGAGAGATTTGTCACTGAATCTGTTCTTCTGATCTGCAGCACTGAACCCAAACAGCTCGGATTACAAATAGTCTCTCTCTCTCTCTCTTATCTAAAAGTGTCTTTATTCTCGCTTATTGTATTAAACGTCCCACGAAAAGATCTGTTGATTCGATTTGTGAGGAGGGAGAGAGGGAACTCACCAGGTCTTGGATGATCTCTTGTATCTGGGTCCGAGCCTGTTCCACCTCCGCTGTTGGCCCCTCCAGACTGATGCGCTCCTCACCGTCTGTAAACTCTATGTGAACCTACACACACACACACACACACACACACACACACACACACACACACACACACAAATAAATACAGAGGAAGTGACCTTCTGTTTCTGCCGCTTCGCGGTCCGCACACCCGCCCAATCGTGTACTCCAGAGATGACCGATAACTACACAGTTTTGCATTGTTTAACTTTATGTTTGGGACACACAAATGGCTGCTGTTAGTCTCCCGAGTTTCGGGTGCAGCTCCGGTCGGTCCGTGACAAATGTTCCTCAGCGGGCCGCGTCCCGGGTCTCTGACCCTCCCCTCACCCGAGGTAGCTGCTGCGTGATCCGCCCGATGTTCTGTCCCTTCTTGCCGATGATGAAGCGGTGCAGCCAGGCAGGAGCCAGTCACCTCCACCACCATCACACTCTTCGCCTGCACGGGTACAAAAAAAAAAAATTAAAAGGGGGGTCAGGAGTTTGAATTTCAAAATGAGCGTTTCACGACCTCGGCGAAAGCCGCTGAAAAACTCTCCCCTCCCCTCCCCTCCCCTCCCCCCCCCCCCCCCCCCCTCTGTGGCTCCTCACCTTTGCGTACACCTGCGTGAGCGCCGGCCCCAGCTTGTCGGGCTCCCCTCTGAGGATAATGGTCTCCGAGCCAGAGTCCAGAGGAGGCATCTCCACGGACACCCCCGTGGTCTCCAGGATCTCCTGCAGGGTGTTGCCCTTTGGACCTACGATGTACTTGTGCTGAGACTTCTTCACCTCCACGGAGATGGTGGTGGTCTTCCTCTTCTGCCGGGGCGGGTGGATCGGAACGGTTTGGGAACGAGACGGAGCAGAATGGAAGTTGTAAGTGAGAAAAAGGAGACAGAAAGGCCGAAGGAAATGAGCTGGCAAGAAGTGAGCAGGGAGGAAATGAAAGCAAAGGAGTATATATTTGTTTCTGCCTCTCATGCATATGCACTAAATCACATTAGCCACATCATGCCGTTGCCCCCCCCCCTCAGTTCTATCCATCCATCGTGTGCGGTAGAAATCAAAAGGACAACACTGTTGTAAACTGATGATACCGTCACAAAATAAATCACGTTTGCATATTTGGGTTCGAGATCCAGGCAGCGGAGTAAAAGAGCGGTTCAAAATGAGACAACAGGGGACCACAAGGTTAATATCTGCAGGTCACAAGGTTAATATCTGCAGGTCAGGCCCTTGAAGCCTCACTCAAGTTGAGTCCAAATCGGAGCGATCTGACAACAGGAGCCGGTTCGGACCGCAGATGATCAATCAAAGACTAACTTTATTTGGGATCCAGTAGTAGAAATAGAGGGAAGATAGGGATGAATGATGCCGTTACATCTCTTGATCAATAGTCCACCCACACAATCCAATAGGTTGGAGTTAGCCCGGACTAGCGGCTTTAAACCCGGAGAGAGCGTCCTCCTTTTCCGTCAAACCGCACCTTGTCGTCGTAGATGGCTCGGATGCGGCTGAGCGCCATGGCGACCGCCTCCTTCTCCCCGGTGATGACGATCTCGTCCTTGGGCAGGCTGGGCGGGGGGATGCTGATGCGGGCGCCCGTCTCCTGGCTCAGCTCCTGCACCTGCCGGTTGTGGGCGCCCGCGATGAAGGGGTGGAAGGCCTTCTCCAGGGACAGGCGCTCCACCGCGCGCTTGTCCTGTGGAGCGGGCGGGATCGGAAGCGGAAAATATGCAATGAAGTGAATTCGGCAGCATCGACGTCTTCCAGCTCTCAAGCTCTGGACCGCGCGGCTCACCTGCTCAGCAGAGATCAGGAGGATCTCGTGGCGAGCCTTCTCGATGCCTTCCTTGGTGCCGGTGATGCGGATGTTGGCGCTGGGGTCGTCGGGGCGTGGAATAGCGATCTTGGTGGCGGTCTTCAGCTCCAGCTCCTGCAGCTTCTCGCCGTTCTTACCGATGACGAAGCGATGGTGCTCCTTGGGGATGGCGACCGTGGCCGAGGCCTGGGGAGGAACGGGAGGAAGGTTTGAGTTGGGACGCGCGTCGGAGAGCCGGCACTTTTCATTTTGTTCTTTTGAAAAGCGATGGGTCGGACACTTCCACACAAATATAGAAATGTGGACCTATCAGCCGTGGTTATTTCAAAATGTCAAATCTCTCGTTTCTCCCATTGGTTGAGTCTATTTGTGTTTTCTGGCAGGTGAACAAAAGCATTTGACCTTGCGATGAGGACAGACTGTTTTGATGCACTATTGATGTGGAAATCAGCACAATGACTGAGGAAGCTCGAAAGCCCCCCCCCTCTCCCACCACCCCCTCAGGAGCTGTCGGACATTTTTGGTCCCAACATTTTGTCGTACCCCTGCCTGGTTGCACAGATGAGATTGTTCGAGCTGCAAATAACTCTCCTTAAAAATATAAGCCAACACCAACTAAAAAGTTGAAAGATGTCAAATCAAACCCTCCGATCCCAGGTTTTTTCTTCCCATTTTTCTGGCCTCAAAGAAACATTTTACTCTTTCCAATCGTCCTTGTTTAGACAAAACTCCCTTTATGTTTCAACACAATTTACTCACTACTAGCACACAAAGCACTTGCACATGGTCGGGACCTGCACACTCCCAGGCCCCGACTATCTATCTTTAAAAAGCTTCCAGATTGAGGCGGACTCACCTGTGTTTGCAGGCGGGCGACGATGTCCTTGCGAGCCTTCATGACGGACTCCAGCTTGCCGGTGACCATGATGGAGAGGCCCTGGTCTTTGGCCAGGGACAGCTCGATGTGAGCTCCCGTCCGCTGCATGATGTCCAAGCACACCTTGGCCTCCTCGCCTTCCCCGAACTGGCTGTTGTCCTTGTAGCGGCGCTCCTCCAGGGGCACGTGGAACACCTGCGCGTGGAGCCCGGTCAGTGGAGGTGGAGGAGGAGGAGGAGGAGGAGGGGCTACTTTGCATTTAATCGATGTCATTATTTTGCATGAATGAGGTCAAACCCGTTAGAAAACGTAATAACTCATAGCGTGTGTTTGGTGTCCGCGGCTGCCTCACCTGGGTTATGACAGAGGCTTTGATGGGCCTGATCTTGCTCCCCCATGCCGAGGCCGGCTCCCCGGTCCTTCCCCCTGGTGCCTCCTTCTCCGGCAGCGGGGGGAAGGCCTCCAGGTAGGTGGGGATGTAGGCCTCGTCCTCCGGGACGCAACCTGGCCACGGAGAGGGAGGGATGAATAAAGCAAAGGACGAAGGTAAGGATGGAGAAAGAAAATGTGCGGATAGATGGGAGAATTATTGGAAACGAGAGGAGCCCATTTGGGGCCCAAACGAGCCAGAACCAGGTCAGAACCAGCACCATAATATTGTTTTTTTTCAACAGTGACATTTACAGGGGTTCCCCTTTACCCCCCACACACATCAATTGTACAAATAGACAAAGTAGTTCCAGAGTTATTACACTTTTTATCGTGGGTGTGCCATTTTCGGAGCAGAGGCCAAAAAAAGAGGCCAGTGTCCGAAGGGTTGTTAAAGGGGGGGGCTGACTGTACCTGTCATCTCGTGGTCCTTGAGGCCACTGCGATGCTCCGCAAAGCTTTCCGGGGTCAACACAGCCACTGAGCTCATTGTTCAAGACGTATTCCACTTTTCCGCTAAAAGCAAAAGAAAATTGTAGAAAGCCATCAGATACACAGACGACCCTTTCAAACTGGTCCTCTTACATCGACCCGACCGCTTTCAACACAAGCCCCAGTGTTTTTTCTCACTGCACCCCGGGGGCCCTTTACACCCGAGACAGCCCAATTAACCCTTTGCGTGCTTCAGACACAGGCGCCTCGGGAACGACAAACAGCTCTCTCCTAAAACCACACATTTAGAAGATGCTCATAAAGAAACTGTTCTCTGTGTGAGTTCAGGGGGGAATTAAATTTAGTCTCTTATCTTTCTTCTTGTACTTCCGGTTTGTCCTCATAAGATGAAGTCATGATGAAAAGTGGCATTGTGTCCTTTCAGTTATTGTGGATTCTTGTTGGTTATTACTGGTAATTTATTATACTTTCTTTTGTACTCAGTCTCTTGTTTGCACGCTGCAGTAAATCTAAAAAAAAAAAAATGTTTTTTTTCTCACACATACACAGGTATTCCAGTCCATGCCCTGCCTGTGTGATGCTGCTGTGTGCTCCCAGTTTGTAATTTGATCACATGTAAAAATCCGTCCCTGCTGGCAAAGACGCTCGTTTAACTCCTCCTGAAAGCCGAGGAAATGTGACTCCACTCGAAAAGGAACAACATCCACCTCAAGGGAAAAAAAAGGACTTGAGGGGAAATATAAAAGCAAACAGGAACAATAACAACAACAACGTTGCGTATTGCGTATACTAGCGTTTCACAAAGGGAGCTCGGGGCTTACCTGCGAAAGGTCGATTGCCAGAGAGTCCGTCCGGGTAGCGGCTACCGTAGGCGCTTCAGCGTGACCGTGTGTTTCAGCTCCTGGGTGCACAGGAGGGAAGATTTCTTTTATTATTTTTTTTATTTCTTTCTTAAAGACTGAAGGTGTATTGAGCAGGTTGGGTCATTGCTGTGAACAACCCACACTGCACTGCACCTCAACACACTGCCTGGATCGGGTTCCCTCTGCTGCTCTCTCCTCCCCTCCTCGTCCCCAAGGCCCTCTGCTCATCTCTACTAGTTTGACAAAAATCAATGGCCCAGGAAATTTGAGAGTAAAATTAAATTTGAATGGGACTCAGTATTGTAGTAGTGTTACATTTAATGTTTTGGAAAATGTGGATTAAATGTTGCACCTAAAATGTAGAATATGTCCATTTGATAATAATAAATGATCCAGTAAATTACCTGCAGCTTAACTAATACCACTGTAAAACGTTAAGGAAAGTATAGTTGGTATGTTAATAAGCCAATAACACATTAATGCAGCAATATCAGTTAATGCTAATTCAACACTGTAATTGACTTAAATTACTGTCTCACATAATTCATCTTTTCCACTTCCTATTCGTACTGTATATTTCGTAGTTAATGCTAACGGCACATTTTCAAAAATGCTGGTTGAATTATTATTATTATTATTATTACCACATTTTAACGGAAAGGAACAAAGAGGCGTCTCAGTCTCAAAACACGGTTTAACGCGGGAACAAAAACACACAATACAACACAACACAATAAGCAGCATAGCGTCGGGTATTCACCGTGCACCTGCTAGCTAAACACTCCTCCAGACGCGCCTCTCTCTCTCTCTCTCTCCCTCCCTCTCCCTCCCTCTCTCTCCCCGGCGCGGACCGCCGCTCTTATTGCGCTGGTCCCGTTAGCCTCGGAGGCTAAAGCCCCGTTAAAAGCTGCGTCAACGCCACCGAACGCTAGCGAGCCCAAGCTAAGCTACGCGCACGTCCTCGGGCCGGCGGAGGGGACGATTAAGCGCGAGGACTTTATGATAATCGGCTAGAAAGAAAGAAAAAAAGAAAAACAACAACAAGCCGGGCGGACGGATAACCAGCTATCTGTGCTCTGAGGGAGGGAGGAGGGTGGTGGTGTGGAGGTGGAGGAGGGAGGGGGGGGGGGGCGCTAACCTCGCTAACCCGGGGCAGCTTCACGTCACGGGTCGAAACCGGCTCCCTCGGTCGGACACATGGCGTCAGGACGTTTGGGTAAAAGAGCAAAAGTGTACAATGAATAAGACAATTCCTACCTTTCAGCAGGGGGTATGTAGCAGAGGACGTGCGTTTGACAGGTGATGGTGTAAACACAGATGTGATTGGTCTAGGAGCATTTCCTCTGTCGGCGGAGGGATACCTGCGTGCACTGCGACTCACATAGTATAAAGCAAATGCCGCAGTATCTTTGCGCTACAGGAGCATCCGACTTAAGTAGACCCGCTTGATTTTAGTTTCACTCCACCCGAATTTGATGAAATTTTAAAATGTTAAAGAGGCAAGGGGTGTCCGGAGTTGTAATCGATAAGCGAAAAAATGTTTCAAGTTATCAGCACCCGTAATGTCTAAGTTCGTCAAACTGACCGGGTCTACTTATCATTCATACTCCACACATGGCTCCACAGGAATTAAAAAAACACCCAATTGTTATGTTATATGCACCCTAAATATTATGGAAATCCAATTTCACCAGAAAAGGGACCGATATATATTGAAAAATTAATAATACAGATAAAAAAATATAATCATGGTAGGTAAAACCCAGAGGATTAGTAATGCCAATTATGAGCACACATTTGGAATCAATTCATTGAAATTATGACATTCTAATTCAAAAGCTTGACTTCCTAAGTCAAATTATTAATATCCTTAAGTATGAAATAAGGAGTCAAAATTCTGGATTACTACTTAAAAGTTATGTTATCTAAATGACAAGATTGTAAGTCTGAGGTATGCATGTCAACACTGATGAGAAATTTGGTTCAAAGTTTACATTACTAAATTAGAAATGTCATACATTAAATAAAGAAGGTATCAGATGTATTAGAATTCAAATTTAAGTCAAAGAGTGAGTCTCAAGTCTTGATGATTTCTCACATCTTACATTTTATCTTTTTTTCCGGTAAAAATGGCCTTCAATAAAATATAGATTTGCACAACCTTTTGCACTCTATAAATCCAAGATCTCCATTAATGGTCAATACTGTCTGTTCCGATCTAAAGCACTAGGTGGAACAAGTATGTAAAATACAGAAGTTAGGGGAGGAACCTATGTAGTAGCCAAGCACCTCCTTCTGTGCACTTGTTCCGTCAACCACAAAGAGTTGTTATATCCTGTAACTTAGACATCCATTTAGGGGAAATGGTCACCATAGCATGATATTATTTATGTGCGTTGGTCGTTAAAAAATAATGTAAAATATAGTAATTTAATTTGTGACAATCAAACAATAACAATGACACATAATGTAATACTTTTACAATTCCAACCTTAAAATAAACATATATTTAAAGATCAATTTCAGCTTCTGGGAAATTAGGAGTTTGGGCGACCAAATGAGCGTGAAGCTCAGGATAAACACCCAGGAAGTGACAGAATTGAGAAATCTTAGCCTTCAAAATAAGACTGCTGAAAAAGAAGAGTTTCAGTGGGATAATGCCAGTAATTGTTTTTAAGTTAAAATACGTACATACTCCAAATCAAATAGCATAATCCTGGAGCTGTGCAGATTTTTGTGTAGTTTTAAACTGCTGAGAAATTGCCTGGTGAAATAATTACATTAGATGAAATATAATTGGTTGATTTTGCAATCTGCTAGCCATCCACAATGAACAAAAAAAACATTAAATGTATTATTGCATATATTCTATGCGTCACAAATTTTATGTAGTTTTACGTTTTCAATTCAATTAGTAATTAATTCAAGTAGTTTGAATTTGATTTCTGTAGTGCACTCATATAGCCCCTATATTTTCCTTTTGAAATATTCCTATTAATTCGTTTTAAATGTCTTTTTGCATAATTTGTATTTTTTTGTATTTTTGTATTTTTAGTTTAAACAAAATATGCATTTATTATTTTACACAAAATGTTCCATACATGGTTTGATTCAGTTCTACTATAACTTTATTGTCCCCGATGGTAAACTTGTCTTGAAGCCAGGAAAACCACAAAACACATAAAGAGTGAACATTACAAATATTCCTTAATCATTTTATAAAATATGCAGGAAAAAGTGTTAAACCCCATTCCACAGGCTTCAATCAAACCATATACACCAGGTGATGACATATCACCTGTAGTACACCAATCCATCATCATCCAACCTAATAATTTTTAAACGTAATAGCATTTAACAAACAATTTAGCACAAGAGGATCATTTATTTTTTCTCCAACATCACTGGACCACCCACCTTACAACATCACATCCAACACCCACCTTACACGTATACATTATTTTGAAATCCCTGACCGGAAGCTTTGAGCGTCATGACGTGTATTCGACGGATGACGCTCTCGTGGGAGTTGTTGGTCTCCTGCCTCCCGTCTCCTCCTACGATACACGCTGCTGGTAACAAAGGAGACAACAGCGTCGGGATGGTGTGTGTGTGTGTTCGCGTGTGTGTGTGTGTCAGAGAATCGAGAAGAACCGGAGCCCTCGCCTCTTTCTCTCTGCGGGACGAGTTACGTTCAAAGTAACGTTGCATTAACGTCGCTGCTTTCGTTTTTTTAATTTTTTTTTCTTCGTTTTTTATCTTTTTATCTTTTCGCCAAAGCCAAGCATGTTGGACTGACAACACCAGAGCCGAATAACCGACGTGGAAGTACCGGACATGCCCGAACAACATTGGTGAGGTTTCCTTTATGCTTTAACCGAGATTGACAGTTCGTTAATTATTGGTCACCCGGCAGGTGAGGTGGTTTTTGCTCGGCGTTTAGTTTGGACGCACCTGCGCCCCGAAGGAAACCGCTGTAGCACTAAGGCTTTATTACGTCATAAGGACGTTGTCATGCCAAAATCTAGTCATTAGAACTTCTGGTATTTGGGTAGAAAATGTCTCGAAGTTTAAATTACAGTGTACAGGGGCATCGCTTATTCCTCTTTCCTCGAATTCCCACTCTGTGTGTGTGTGTGTGTGTGTGTGTGTGTGTATATGAGAGAATGTATGGGTGTGTTTACCCTCACCCACTTTTTCCGTCCCTTCTTCCTGTCCAACGTGGAGCATACACACATCACATTAATTGTAATGGTAGCTCTCTTAAAGCCCCCCCCCCCCCCCCTACACATTTTGTATAGACACTGACCCATTAGAGTCCAGAGCAGATGGCAAACTGTACACACAGACACACGCACAGAAAGAGAGCATTGTGTCAATGGGCAGCCCCTTCAAGCACTTCTGGGCTGATTGAAAGGGTCGCACCATATCTGATCACAATTGTCTCTACCGGGACGAATACACTTATTGGGATGAATGGCTGTCCCACTGACCCAGTCTGTGTCCAGTAGACTGGAGGAGTCATCATTCTGAACTAACCAGGTCAACAGAGCAAAAGGAGACAAAAGCAGGGTGATGTGAGGTCTGCTGGGTTCCGATTGAAAGAAAGTCTGTAAGTGCTCCGACACCCAACCACAACGCTGTTGTCTCCCCCCCCCCCCCCCGCTGTGTAGAGGAAGGGTTGAGTGAGTGCACACGCCCTCCCCCGTTTGAGGTTTACGAGTCGCCCCGTGGAAAATGATAAGAAAAGACAAAGCCGGAAACCTGGAAAGGCCGGAGTTAAACGCCCACAGGAACGTCGCCGGTGTCACGTTACCTGTGAGGAGCAAAACAAAAGTGAGAGAGAGAGCGAGAGAGAGAGAGAGAGAGAGCAAGAGAGAGAGTGTTGTGAAATGGTCAAAGTTGACCTCCTGAAGCTTCCCGGCATTCCTTCTATGCCATTTTTCTAAAAACCCCACACTGTTGTCAGTGAGCAAGAAACAGGAAACCTTGTCTGTCTTTCATTTATTTATTTATCAATTATCTCAGCTGCTGTGCGACCTTTCAAGGGCTTCCCAAACCGGTCCGACGAGCCGGTGCACTTCCATGACAACACCGGAGTTCCGCCTTCTTTGTCACTCGTTCGGTTCGCCAGCTGCCGTCGGACCCTAAAGCCTCGATTCCCACGCAGACAGATCGTGGTCCTGTTCCTGTTACGGGCATCATATGACGTTACTGGACAGCCTTTAATCTTTCACAACAAGGCAACATTTCGGGAGTGCCCCCGCCCCCCCCTAACCCCCCCCTCAGCACTCCCCTGATTTGATTGCGCTCTCGCACATTAAAGAATGAAGGTCAAATGAAGCTGCGGCGTCTGTAGTAAGCGTTGAGGTGAGTGTGTTCAAATGTCCCGTTTTTAAGTTTAATAACTTTCATTTTTAATAACTGAAGAGCGGTATCAAGCTGAGAAAAACACCACAATCCTGAGATCCGACCACCTGAAACAAGTGACTTTTAATCATCCAAATCCTTTTATTCGGGGCCTTTATTTCCGGTCAAAGCGATCGCCGGAGCATCCGCTTATCGTTCTCTGTGACGATGTATATTTCAGACGATCACTTCTTATGGATGACTCAGAAGATGACTAACCCTCCTTCGGCTGCATCAGCTGTTGCACACACACACACACACACACACACACGCTCACGCACTGAAGAGCCACCATGAGGAGAATCTGCAGCATGTTCCATTTGTTCGTCCCACAATGGAAGCTGGATATCGCCACGGTTTCTTTTTATAGACACTTCTAGGGCTGGGAGAAGATTCTCCTTGGCTGCCTTCATATGAACCTCAAGAGTGCTTGGAATGAGGACATGTGGACACATGGTGCGGGAGATTTTAAAGGCGTGTCGTGATTGTGTTTCGGGCGTAGCAGCGCACACTTCTGTTTGTTTTTTTTCACTAGTGGATATGGAGGTGAAGACCTCAGACGTTGTCGTCGTCGTTGTTGTTGCCCGAGCCGTATGAAGGTGCGTGGGCTTTGAGGATTGGCTCAAAGGTGAAGGATCACAAGCAGCTCGCGGCTACTCAAACTGCACAGGAAACGGTGGAGCGATCATAAAGGCACATGGTATTGATACAGTGGTTACCTATTAATTGAAACGCAGCAGCGTGTCATTGATCACGTCACGCATGCATTTGCATTAGTATTTGTGTTGCTTCACTGTGTGCTTTGACACCCGTGACCCGAGCTGTAGGTTTTGAAATAGTTTCCCTGTGCAGGTTGACGCTTTGCTGGGTAGAATCTGAGGCATCTTTGCGATTGAAGAACAAAAAAAAAAATCGACCACCGCGTTCTCCTTCACGGCGTCACCGTGGAAACAGCTCGGCTATAAAATCACCTGATTATTTTCTCTGTGGGAATGTGCTCTGCACTGCTCGCAGGGCAAAAGTTCTGAGGCCTTACCGTAAGGGGATACAAATCACACAGCTCGTAAATGTGATCTTGAGATTATGCTGTAATGCAAACAACTGAATTAAACTGTAAAACAGAAAACTGTAATTGCAATTCATTGAGACATTACATCTGCCAACGTCAAACTGCGGTTAAACTGTCTTCGCCCTTCGTCTTCCCTCATCAGGTGACGATGCCACGCTCACAGTGACCTCTGCCCCTGAAAGCCTGACCCCCCCCTGGGAGTCAAAACGCATCGTAAGAAGAAGCCTGCGGCCGCCATGTCTGTCCAGGAGACGCCGCGGGCGTCCACGTCTCCGGGCCCCCTCAAACCGGAGATCCCTCAAAAACCGTCCCCGAGAACCGTCCCCTCTCCCCCGGGGGGAGACGGCGGGAAGGTGAAGATGATCGTGAAGAAGTTCAGCAAAACGGACCTGAGAGAAGCACCGGGGCAGCGGCCCGCCGCCAATGGCGCGGCGGAGGCGTCGCAGATAAAGCGCTCCGGGAGGCCGCCCACGGTAAAGCCCAAGCCGAGGCTGCCGCTCGGGGGGGCGACGGCGCCCCCGCTGCCCGCGAAGAGGAGGCGGACCGGACAGAGGCAGGCGAAGGAGGAGGGGGGAGACGAGGGTGACGGCAACCAGGTGGAAGGAGGTCGTTCAGGTGAGCGTGGATTTTAGATTTGGGAGTCTGTTTGTGACTGATGGTCGTCGCACTTCCCTCAGTGCGGCGTGTAAGGCGTCAAGCAAGTTTACTCAACAATAGTACAAATATTTAGCACAGGATGGCCTGTGAGGGTAGTAATTATAATAATAGCTGTCGTGCTTCCAACCTCTTATGGTAAACATCACGAAGCTGAGTCAACTGACTTCTTAATAATTGCTTTCATTTGAAATAGGTTTTGTCTTACCGCGGCTAATCAAAGCTTTTAGTCAGCGGGACGAAAAAATAAATAATCAATTGACAGTTTTACTGACGCATCGTATCCTTTACACAACCTGCAACATTGAGACTGAAAGAAAACATCACAGTCTCCATGTGATGGTTTGCAAAAGCGGTGTCTCAGGACACTTTTGCATGAGAGTCGTGCGTTAACTGAAATCTATCTATTTCCATTACACGCGGTATAATTGATCGGAATGGGAACTCTCAGTCAGGTATGGTTTCCGTGAAGAAATACGAGCCATGAACCGGTTCTGTCAGTCAGCCGATGGCGCTTGACGTGTCATGTTCAGCTTGCTGTCCGTCTGAAAAAATCACTGCACAGCCGCCCATGTGGTGCTTTCACTTCCTGGTTTTGGTTCCACCCTCAGAAACTATAAGCCTTCGAAAAGGTTACATTCCCTGGCGATGCATCCACACTTCACCTGAATAGTTTGTTTTCAATTTGAGAACTGATTTATCAGTCAGTTTATGTACTGACAATTCTGAGAAAGTTCAGTCCAGAGAATGTTTGGTATTTGTGTCAGAAAAATGTTGAGATAGTGAGTTTTTTCTTCAAACCTTTTCTTTTCCTCCCATATGACCTTTATTTGTTCTCTCTCTTTCCATTCACCTTTTCCATTTCCTTTAGTCAATGTTTCAATTAATAATAAATAATACTTTGAATATTTTATAAGCCCACCTGCAGGGTTGTATTTGCTGACTCTATGTAAATACACCTGCAGGAGCAAAGTGGACAGGAAGCAGCTCCTATTAGCCTGCAGGGAAAAATAGCCTAAATGTATAGTGTATGTATTTTAAGCAGCATGTGATTTATTTGCACCAGCGTCTCAAAGCGACTCATCTGTGTTGCAGCGCCTGACGGAAAAGAAGTGGAGGTGCGGCTAGTCGGAGGCGGCGAGGCGGAGGCGGAGCACACTCACACTCCCCTCAGTCCGTGCTGCGACCCGGGCTGCAGCTGCGTGTGCCACCTCCAGCAGCCTGGGATGATACTGATATGGGTGCCCGTGGACACGAATGGTGGCGAGGAGGAGCAGGAGGAGGAGGAGGAGGAGGAGGAGGAGCAGGAGGAGCAGGAGGAGGAGGAGGAGGAGGAGGGAGGAGACGAGGGTGAGCCCTGTGCGATAGAGATCAGTGTGGAGGACGAGGAGCTCTCAAAGGAGGACGGCGAGGTAACGGCGGGGGGCGGCGAGGACAGCAAGCCGGAGTACGAGCTGGTCGACCAGCGGGAAGAGTGGAAACAAAAAAAGGAAAAGTTCCACCAGGCCTTGGACGTTGTGATCGGCGACGGCGCCAGGCGGCTCTCGGACCCGGGCCCCCGCGCCATCCTCGCCGCTCTCAACGCCGGCCGCTCTCAGTCCCCCCCTGTTCCGCCGAAGCGGAACCGGTCGGCCCAAGTCCACCGCCGGCCCACGCAGAACAACGAGGAGAAATTCAACCAGGACAACATCTACGAGGCCACGCTGCCGGCAGCCTACCCCGCTGCCAGCAAGACCGCCACGGCGGGCAAGGAGCAGGATGTTCCACTCATCAGGCCGTGCCAGTCGGGGGCGGAAGTCGCCCCGAGCGCGGGCGACGTGCCGCCCGCCGTCCCGCCGAGGATGCCCATCATGCACACGACTCCCATGGTGGCCATGATGCCCGTGCACCGGGGCGTCCTGCTGCCCCAGCCCACGCCGGAGGAGCGGCGCAACCTGCGGCCCTTGTCCTCCAGCAGCAGCTCGACCAGCGGGCCGGGCCCCCAGACGACCCCCCCGCCTTTGCTGCCCAAGACGGATCCCGGGAGGCTCAGCAGTGTCTCCATGCAGGCGCTCACGCGGATCAAAGGTGCGGCCCGAAAAACATTGTTGAGTAAAATTGAAGAAAGAATTGTTCTTTTTTTTCTGTGTAATGAGACGAGTTTATTTTCCTTGTCATTTCAGAGGGAGAAGCGAATGAAGGGGATAAGACGGATGGAGGCGTAGAACCGTGAGTGACGCCCCGACACTTCAGCCTCTCTTTTTTTTTCAATTTTAAAGACCAAAGTCGTCCTTTTTATGGATCAGTTCAACAAGTATTGTCTGTGTAGCTGCCACTAAATCAATAAGCCACACTGCTGTTGTCAAAACATACCAGCACACCAAATAATGTATTCCTACGCCTCTGAAAACGCAGTGTTTAGTTAGCCTTTTTAAAAGTATTCGGGTGGTCAGTCGTGCCTGAGTTGAGTAGATAGTATTCCGAGAAACACATTTTTGGCTTAGAGATTATCTGATTTGGCGACTTGAAGTCAACATTATAGTGTTTGTGTGATAGTGAAGTAATCATTAACTGTACAATTCGATCTTTTGTCGGATCATTTTCCCCACCTGTTTTTAGGCGTCCAGTCAGGAGCGGCTCCCTCAGGAAGATGACTTCGTTCAGCTGGGAGTCCCGGCTGCAGGACGGTGAGTCTGGATCCAAGTAAAGTCTGCACGTTGGCTTGTTGGCCACCGCCATGTCCGCTGTCATTCCGGGATCAACCCTGCGTACCCTCGTCTCTCCCCCTCAGAACCTCTGTACCAGACGTACCGCGCATCCGTCATCACCAAGGAGATCCGACGCCAGACGGTGTGCCGCAACGTCAGCAAAACCAGCGTGGACTACGCCATGGACAGGGCGCCGCGTCGCTCCGGGGCAGAGAACGCCGCCTCCGCCGCCGCCGGCGGGTCACCGAAGGGCGTCGCCACCGCCGCGCCGAGCCAGTGCACCCTGTGGCAGGACCAACCGCAGGTGCTGGAGTCGGGGGTTCTGGAGAAGCTCACTCCTGAGCAGTGCAAGTACCAGGAGGTGAGGGGAGAGAGAGAGAGGGAAATGGGAGATGCAGGATCATGTTTGGAATCGCATCTTAAAGTAATATTGTGGTGGGTTTTTTGTTTTTTTGAAAATCCACTCCGCATGGTCATATCGATTCATGCATTCCCAGTTTAAGAAAGCTTTTACCGTCAACTTTCCAGCAGCTTTTATGAGAGGAAAAAATCTGGATAAGTACAGGAAGTGAAATGGAACATAGCATTATACTCTATGTACAATATAAGGTAGAGCTTTTCGGCTCGTGGCGCGGAGAATCAAGTAAACGTTTAACCCAGGAAACCTACAATAACAAATTTAAGGCATCAATTAATACCTGCGTCTTTTTGTCGGCGGCAGAGTATGTTTGAGGTTTTGACATCCGAGGCCTCTTACCTTCGATCCCTGCGGGTCCTGATCGAGCACTTCATGAACAGCCGGGAGCTGGAGGAGACGATGATCATCAGAGACAGGAAAACGCTGTTCTCCAACATCCTGAGGATCCGAGAGGTCAGCGAGAGGTGAGAAACGGCGAGGGGAAGGACGAAAGGGAGGTAAAGGAAAGGGGAAATAGGCAAGGTGATCAAGCTCTTGATCTATCATTAGCTCACTGGGCCCAAAGAAACCAAGGAGGAAGGAAGGAAAAACAGTCTATTGAAGCCTGGTCATTGTCTGGATGCTCTTTAACGCCCGAGGCCTTTTTTTAACTGCGTCCTTTTCTGTTCGACTCCACAGGTTCTTGAAGGACCTGGATCAACACATATCCCAGGAAGTGGTCTTCCAGGACATCTGCGACATCATCCACTACCACGCCCAGCACAACTTCCCGGCCTACATCGATTACGTCCGCAACCAGATCTACCAGGATAAGACCTACTCCTCGCTCTTGTAAGGGAATATATTCACAAATACTGTCTTCATTTCGTGGAATGTGTTGCATTCATCCGCAGCATTGACCTTCTGTCTACAGGAAGAACAACCCATCCTTCGCCACGGTCATCGCCCGTCTCCAGGAGTCGCCTCAGTGCCAGCGGCTTCCCTTCATGTCCTTCCTCCTGCTGCCCTTCCAGCGCATAACCCGCATCAAAATGCTCCTGGAGGTGAGCGACGCCGCGGAAGTTGAAATGAATCCAGCGCAATTGCTGTTAATTACTGAGTTGGAGTGTGTTTTTTAAAGGGTGATCTTCTGTCCTGAGCCAAACTGCTAAGCTGTTATTATCTAAAAAGATTCCTCGACCTAAATTGGATCTTTGTAATAATCAGAATGTGAATTAAAAGTCTACTCTGATCTTTTTATGCTTTTGATTCTGTTTGCAGCTGTGATTTTTGTTTTCAGGAGTTGTCGTTTTCTCTCGTTTCAGAACATCCTGAGGAGAACCAAGGAGAAGACGGCTGAGGAGGAGACGGCCTCGAAGGCTTTGACTTCGGTGTCGAAGGTAAACGCCCCTCACTGTTCGCCCTCTCTTCTGCATAAGTGAGTGTGGAAATTAAACAAAATCTCAAAAGCTAAAGTGCTCTCGTCTCCCTGGCTCCCCCCCACCCCCCCCCCCCCCCCCCCCCGCAGATCATCGACGAGTGCAACACGCAGGTGGGGAAGATGAGACAGATGGAGGAGCTGTACCATGTCTCTCAAACACTGGAGTTTGACAAGCTGAAGGTAAACCCAAGCGCACACAAGAAATGGGTGCACAGCGCTTCAATGCGTTCGGACATTTATTTTGAAAAACAGCGGGATTCAGACACTTCTTTCCGGGTGTCTCCTCCAGGCCGTCCCGCTCATCTCCCAGACGCGATACCTGGAGAAGAAAGGGGAGCTGCAGGAAATGTCCAAAGGAGGAACCATCTTCAACATGAGGCCAAAGTTCAACCCCGTCTACCTCTTCCTCTTCAATGACCTGCTCATCATCGCTGCTAAGAAAGGGTGAGGTGGAATCGATGGATTTTAAACAGCAGTATGAGGCAGTGGGGACGGCAGTGTCCAAAGTCCCAAACAACTGTTTGATTGGTGCGAACTGAAATCCAACGTGCACGCAGGATGAATCCTGGCGACTGCGTCATCCTCCGACTTTTCCTCAAGCGCCATCGGGTCACATGCTGACGTTAGCGCTTAGCTCAGAAGAAGCGGTCACATTAGCGCGACTCCAGTCCAGACAATTGGGCTCTTTGTCCGGGCCGAACGTTTATACTTGTCAATCACATTCCGGCTCCGCAGGAATTCTGCAGAAGTGAGGGAGTGCCAAGCGAAGTCGTTCATCTCCGCGATCGAAATGTGTGTCAAACACACTGTTGCGTGCAGAAAGCTTATCTTTTTCTTACCTAATGAGGCAGAGCGGCATAAGCAGCCAACGACACAAACGCGAGCAAAGCGTAAACCTTGTTCAAGCGGCGTCTGGAAAACGATACGATGACACTCCACTAAATCGTGGTTTGTCATTATCCAAAATAGAGAGGAAGGAGCCATCTGATCTGATTCAAGTATTCCAGATTGATGGCAAAAATGATCACAAAGGAGTCGGATACAAAACGCATATTATACAAAATGCAGTTAAGAACAGGGCACATGGCACATCCACCCTAACAACTACAAAAACAACCCACTGGTCTTTTCACTTTGGCAGCACGGAGCGTTTTGTGGTGCTGGACTACGCCCACCGCTCTCTGGTGCAGGTGCTTTCGGCGGTTGAAAGCGGGGTCGCCGCCGTCGGCTCCCTAGAGCACTGCTTCAACCTCACCCTGCTGGAGAACCACCAGGGACGCATGATGGAGAGGCTGCTCAGAGCTCCCTCCCAGTGAGTAGATCCGGCCCCCCCCAGGAAGGATTTTAGGATTCTCCTTTTTTGTTACGGTCATGTTGCAGTTTTCCCTCTTTTGGATTGTAAGCCGATTGTCCCTGTGAGCAGGTCCGACATGCACAGATGGATGGCGGCTTTCCCGAACCCGACCAACCCAGACCAACATGAAGAAGAAGTGATTTATGAGGACTGGGGTGAGGACACACACACACAGTACACACATTGTGTGTGTGAGTGTAGTTAATTGTGTGTGTGTGTGTGTCAGATTGTCCTCAGGTGCAGTGCGTGGAGCAGTACGTCGCCCAGCAGGCGGACGAGCTCGCCCTGGAGCCCACTGACATCGTCAACGTCACCCGCAAAACCGAGGGTAAGAACCATAAGGGGGGGGGGGGGGGGATCTGTTTTTAAACAGACCAAGAAGGGGTTTAGATGTGGTTCCTGTCCAATAAGTGGAATTTGACACATTAATCGTATCCTTAACATCCACATTCCTTTGACTCTACTCGTTTATTCACCCTGACCCTCATAACCGCCTCTCCCCGTAGCCGTTTATTGATTTCTTGCATGAACACGACAGCATCCTCCAACCTTTCCCTCGTCTGTTCTCTCCCCGCCCCCCTGGTCCCACTGCTCCTTTCTCTCAGGCTGTTACGAAGGCATTCGCCTGTCAGACGGTCAGAAGGGCTGGTTCCCAGCAGCCAACGTCATGGAGATCACCAACGAGCACGTGAGGCGGCGAAACCTCCGGGAGCGCTACCGGGTCATGCAGGCGGCGAGCGTGGTCGCCAGCAACAAGGCCAACACCTCGCATTAGGACCAGAGGATGTTTAAATTCTTTTATTATTTTTTTTAAATAGACAAAGTCTGGATACAAACGCTTCCAAAAAAAAAAAGAAAGATGATCTTTGAAGTTGAAGCAACATCACAGCATCACCTTGTTTATGCTGCTGGGGGACATGCATGTGGGCATTTGCCTGCATGCATCCACACGATAAGAGGTCTTACAGCTGAAGGAGCTACGAAACTTTTGATCCGGAACAAGCAATTCCAAGAATGATAGGCATCTCAAACACACAAACATCAGATCGGCCACAGCAGAAAAGGGTTGGGTGTCCCAAATGCCTCTTGTAACATGATCGTCAAAGCCAGAATACAGGACGAACTCGTTTAGAATCAAAGAAATGAATTGTGACTCAAGGGATTTTTAACCAATTAGGACGTGCCCTCAAAACACAGAGCACACAACGGACAGGAGCTTTGACAATGCGAGTCCACGAGCCACTATGGATGAATACTGTAGCGCCCCCTGCAGCCTGTTGTCGATAAAGACTGGATGTTATTTGTGGATCATGTACAATATGTTGTAAATAGTGAGTGAAGGGGGACTATCTCCTTTAAAAACACTAGTAGTGATTTTATTAAAAATATGTTTTAGATAAAGGCTCAATGTTTGATTTGAATTTTATTGAACACTGATACAATAGTTACAAAAAACGGGAAACTTTTGAAGTGACGAGCACAATTCTCATTCTGGAACGTTCTGGTGAACACCAAGAATAAAACATAAGCCAACAGTGCAGAGAACCCTCAACTGGTTGTTTCCACAGTGGCAAAGAGTAAGTAAACTAGACCCTCCGGTTCGGATGGGCCTCTAGATCTGCTCCCTCTGCGCCGGGGCCGAAGCCGCTCACGAGGGTGTCCGCTGCCTCCAGCTCCAAAACCGACCAAAACTCCCCGCGCTGCAGCCAGCCAGCCTCTCCCGCACGTGGCACCCCGCTGCACAGGGGCCGAAAGGCTCCCGTGAGGGCCCCACCGCTCCGGAGGGGGGGCTCTTCTTCTTGTTCTTGGTGGTGCAGTTTCAGGAGATTAGTAACGGCCTGGTCCTCCTCCTGGGTAAGCTGGACGACGACCCGCCTGGGCCCCGCGGTGTTTACCCTCAGGGAGAGGCTGCCCAGGTCCCTGGTGGGGTGCGATCCCGATCTGAACGGGTCGGGGCGGCTCGGCGGCGCTGGGAAGGCGGACATGACTGGTGGCGGGGTGTTGAGCCGGAAGCAATCGAGAACCTGATGGGGAGAGTTGAGGGAGGTTTGAATAAAGGTGTAAATGGGGGGAGAAGAAAGAGACAATGTCCAATTACAGGAAGAATGCTTCTTGCTTTCTGTGCTGCCATCATATTCATCCATGGATTTCTTGTTGCTTTTACAAAACAGTATCGTTCTAAACATGAACAGCTCCACTGCCAAAACAAACGGCCTCCTCTATGGCCCTCAGTCTCAATTTCCTCTGCCGCCCCCCCCTGGACCGGCTCTAATCTGTAGTCTGAGCCAATGTTATTAAACTCTAACCCTCCACCTTAGCTCAGTATTGAAAGAGTAAAGAATGAGTCACATGTCCATAAATGGTGTTTACCTTGGTTACAGTGTCTATTGATGAGGGTTCTTATAAGTTTGACCAGTATTTCCAATTTGTTCAAACATTTGTCCAAACAGTCTTTCGATAGAAATGTCATTGCACTTCCAATACCGTTACATTTATTGTGGGAAACCGTATGTCAGAAGTTTAAGGGGTTTGATTGAGCCAGTTTTACCTTCAACTCAGCGTGCACGATGGGGACCCTCCTCCCACTGCTCATGGTGGGATCGGTGTAGAACAACTCTGCTGGGGTGATGACGGGCACTGGTGGGAGAGGACACGTCTCAAGAGTCGGATCAAGCATTCGGATCGGGGACGGGGGGGGGGGGACCCGACTTACGCGTTGGGTTGCGGCGGTCGGTGCGATGGTGCGCAAAGGCCGCAGCCACGTACACGGGGACGAAGGAGGGATGGCGCAGGGTTCTGGTGGAGAGAGGAGGCACCGTGGGTCGCCTGGAACTCTGAGGAGAAACGTGGCCACGTGATGGACTTTCGTCGTCTCGCGCACAGGTAAATGTTCGGTTGGCGAGATAGAAGAGGTGGGGGGGGGGGGGGGTAGCGAACTCACGTGTCCTTCATTATGGTCCATGGTGTACTTCCCTGCTCGACTTTGTAGCCTTCAGTCGAAAAAGTTCAGGTCGCTTACCCACTTAAAGTACAGAATCAGTGTTTGGTGCCTTGTATCGGCCCGCTGGTGGCAGAGCGCGTCCCCCTGTTGTATCAACTAGACCCCGGTCATGTGACTGGATTTATGAACACCGGTCAGCTGTTGCAAATATTACTTTTACAAACTGAAAGTTTTGACCAGCTGTTCTAATTTGAGCCCCCTCAACTCACGTCTCACATTAAGTGCATTATTCTGATGGAGGTTCAGATCAGGAAGTATTTAGATGACCATTTTAATAAAGGCAAGAGCACGGAATGAATGTTCTGTCGGGAGTTGCTCTTCAGATGAAACATACCGGAAGGCAATTTAACACAGCACCAATTTAGTAAGTAGGTTATTGCACAGCATCTATTTGGATACTTAACTGCGCAGTAACATACAAACTGTTCCTGAAAAGATCACCCATGATAATAAAGTCGACAAAAAAAATTAAGAAAAATAGCTTTATTAAAGTCAAAATTTGTCTTTTAAAATTAAGACATCCTTCAAATTTCAGCAGGAGTCCTTTTAGTTCTCATGGATCGGGGTGCTCCTGTAAAGTAAAGTTAGTAAGTAAGTAAGTACACTTTTGAATACAGGTTTTAAATGTTACATGCTCACCTTTTCTAAAAACACTTGCAAAATTGTGAAATTTTGAAACTTTGTAGCGAGCAGGGGGTTGCAGGGCTGACATGTACGAGACTGGGTAAACTGGTCCGGTTTGAAGTGGTGCAATGGGCCTCATGGTGAAACCGTGCAGACCTACGGCACAGAAAGAAATGTAACCCGACCATGAGCAATAACTGCATGGTCATGACTTGACAAGTAGGGGAAAAAAAGAAAATACCTTCAGGGGGCTCCTTGGTGTGGATAATTCTGCCAATTCCAGCAACGTCAGACTCAAACTTGTGCGCCGAGAAGAGGCGATGCAGACTAGCCACAGGATACGTGCACTGAACGAGCACCCTGCAAGAAACGTGTTATGCCCATCCAGTATTTTTCCCCCCCCACAGTGCATCACTTAACACAGCTTTGAGATACATACCTCTCAGTGGCATCACCAGAAAACACGTTACCCTTACTGAGGTACATCTTGCTGCTGTAGAAAATCTCATTTTGATAAGTCACATTTCCCTTGCCAAGCTTAAAAAAAAATAAAAAAGGCATGAGATTAATATCAGTCATCGGTTCAATGGCCGCAACGGTGCAAAACACTGCAGCAGCACCTTGATCGAGGAGCCGCAGCTGTTGACGGGATAGGAGAACAGCGCCCTGGTGCCGTCAGTCTCTCTGGGCTCACAGTATTGGTCGACCAGGTGGGTTTCAGCAGGAACGCCTCCCGCCGGGAGGGCCAGAGACACGTCCGCCACCACGGTCATCGTCCCGTCGGTGGAACACACTGGAGAAAGATGGCGGCCCGACCGCTTAGTCAACTGCACAGACGCGCCGCTCGCTCTCAAACGCCACCACAACGGCAGCGCTTACCGATGAATTCGGCAGTGGAGAAAAGACACGTCTTGACTGTTGCGCTCTCGATCTGAGTCTTGTGATCCCGCACCAGGAGCCCGAAGGAGCCGAAGAAGCCCTGCAAAGAAACGTCCTGGAACAGAAACACGCAGACGAAAGGTCACTCGTCTGCCATGTTCAAAAGGGTCAACTGAACAGGCGCCTGCGTCGTCGTCGTTGGGGGAACTCGCTCACCCTGTACGCGAAGCCGTCGGAGAAGAGCGGCACCCTGAGGAGCAGACTCTGGCCATCGTCGCTCAGGTTGTAGCCGCGCTGGTCCGCAAGCTCGGGCGTCAGCAGGTCGCCGCCGACGCTGATCTCCCAGAGGTAGTCAGAGGGCCGGCGCTCCAGGTGGAAGCCGACGCCGGACTCAGAGCAGGTGGTGACAAAGGTTGGAGGCGCTGTGAGGAACGCAAAATCACAGCGGCTGCTGCTCACTGCAAACATGGATGACTGTGTGCGCTAAACGTTTAACGTGGAAGCCTTACAGAACAAGGCCTCGATGGACGCCAGGCGGTAGAAGAGCTCGTTCTCTGGCAGAACTGAGAGAGTGAAGTTTATGTCCAGCCGATATTTAAGTGCTGCCACCGGAACGAACTAGAAGGGGCAAAGAAAAATATATTTAATCAAGCCTGTGCCCATGTGACGAGGCCCTACGCTCAAAATAACCTTTTACCTTCTGCACGACGAGGGGGTCTTCAAAGGGGACCTTCAGGGTGTATCCACCAGTGTTGTTGGGGTGAACAACCTTGGTGAGCGAGTAGGCGCTGGTGTTGGGGAACGGCGCCGCGAATTCTTGCCCGTTCATACAAACCGCCAACAGCTCCACATCCTCTGGGACGTCGCCGAGGTAGACTGTGAAGGCGCGTTCGGCAACGGCCGTTCGGTTGGCGGCGAAAACGGGGCACGGCAGCAGCGGCGTGGAGAGGCTCCTCTGAAATCGCACTCGGGTTGCCACGTGATCCTCGGACAGGATTTGCTCCAAGTACAGATGAAACACGTAAAACTGGTAGAGGCCGCCGGCCACGAGGCTCTGAAACAGATGCAGGCGGAATGCGTTTTTACCTGGTCAGAAGGCAGCTGACAATCAAGACCATCACCATTAGCTACTTGGTCTTCTCACCTTCCTGTAGCCTCCTTCAGCATTATAGGGGATGCTGATGTGGACGGTGACGTTATCCTTCTCCACAACGAAGCCTCGCTTCTCCGCGACCGCCTGTTCAACAAGGTCGCCGTTGAGGCCCACGTTGAGTCGTCTTTCACAGCTGCTCCTGCACACCTCTGGAGCTTCCCACAGAATTAAGCCGCCAAGCTCATCGTAAAATCCTTCATCTGGTGGGACAGAAGACCATTATAGGGCTACTTTTACATCAAGGGGCGAAGCAACGCGACAAGAGGTTGCAATACAGACCAACGGAGCAAGCAACCGCCAGGTCGACCATCAAGACGATCCAGCTTTGTCTGGAGAATAGAGTTGCGTGGACCTCCTCTACCGGAACACCGTTCACCTGGAGAAAGGAAGCAAACTTGAAGACCCCCACCCCCTCCCGACGCGTTTGACCTCAACGTCACAAGTCAGATTCGTGCACGTCACCTCGGTGCTGAACGAGTCCGGCTGTCCGTACGGAGCGCGGAACACCAGCCTCCCCGACGTCAGGTCGAACGCGTAGCCCTGCTTGCGAGCTGCCGAGAGGTTCATGGGCATCAACTGCTCCTCGTGCCTGTGGAACATCACCTGCCAATCTGAGGTGGTGGAGCCACGGACCTGAGAGGAGATCGAATAAATATGAACATTTAATGCAGTATTTGACTGCACCGAGTAAGGAAATTGGCAGCATATTTAGACCTACAGTTTCGACATCACTCCAGTCATCTACCGTCTGAGGAAGACATTTGATTTCACTCCTGACGGAAACCTGGTGAAGAAAAAAAAAATAATCATCATGAGTCTGTAACAACTAAATCAAAACAAAAGCAACTTACCTCCATGTAGTTTTCTTCACAAGTAACTTCTCTCGGAGACCAGGGGAGAGAGGGGGAACAGGTCTGGTTCAGAGCAAAGCTTTCCTCCTTTCCCTTACGGGTAGCAACCAAGTTGAACTTAAAAGTGAAGACTTTATCATCCTGAAAGAGCAAAGTGTAAAACAGCTTATGTGTACAGTTTAAAAAAAATAAATAATAATAAAAACTTTAATCCCTTTAGTACACACCTGGTTGTCAGTGTCACAGCTAAAGTAAGAGGCCCGGAGCTCCACGCGGCCGGCTAGAGGCAGAACACGGACGGTGTAGCCGCACTGCGCTGCGTACTGCTTTGTGATGGCGCGCACACCTGTCCCACCTGGATAAAAAAACACGACATGAGGAAGGCACAGTCTGGAATTGAAAAGGGGGTGTGGGGGGGCTACGAATGGTACTTGAGAAATGCTTACCAACAGCCTGAAAGAGGGGGTCCGCCCCAGCGAAGGAGAGATTCACGGCTATCATGAAGTACCGATCACGACACTCCATGCGGAGGGCTCCTGTGAGAGCAAGCGGGAAGGCGGTCAAAACGCGGAGAGGCCATCGGCCGTTGTAGCTCAGCGAGCCAAATGTTAATTACCTTTCGGGACTCCAGAACATTTTGCCGCGGACCAGACGGACAAGAGTGAGACAACACTGGAACACAAAAAACCCACAAAGTCTCACGCATGCAAAAAGTCAAAGGTCAGCTCCAAAAGAAAATACTCACCTCAGGCAGAACCCAAAAGCCATTGCACAGGATAAATCAGCAGTGTCTAAAGATTAGCCTCGCTGCTAACAAACTACACCTGCCACCAAACAACCGTGCGCACCCCCCTACTCGCTCAGTGTCCAACCCAACTCAAGTGTCATCACCTCTGCTCTTCAGGCTTTTAAAGGGGTCCATCAGCCTGCGACTGAGGGGCTTGATTGCTAACGAGGCGCACACACGCGCGTGCGTGGCCAGAGGAGCCCGAGGGCGAAGAGACTGACATTCGAGAGCGTGAAATAGCAGACACCCGCCACACGAGGCCCGAGATACGCGTCAGGGGAAAGGCTGTCTGGGTAGTTTGTGCACAGGCTCATGAGGTTTTTTCCCAGGTTTGGGCTTTTGTTGATTTTTTGCTTTTAAAGTTCTCCTCCTGATTTAATCGGATCAGATCTGGTCTCCTCGGTGTGCACCTTAACCCTGACCTTCACTCTCCCCTCCTGCAGGCCGATCTCCCACCCCCCTCTTTAATTTTTTAGACTCTTTCTGAGTTTGGCCGTTCTCTCCGATGGTCAGGCGTCCCTGAACGCACCGTGGACTAATGCTGGCAGGTCATAAGGGAAAGGCCACAGCAGGTCAGACCCCTCGGCTGTAGCCTCATCTGTAGATCTACGCTTCTAATGACGTAAAACAGCAAGATGGTGTTGTGGGGGAATAGTCTTGATTCCTTTAGATATATTTTTAGAAATATTTCTGTATTAAAAAGACATATTTGATATCTTTAAAAGTAAGATTACTGTGCTAAAATTGAACTAACTCCAGCCATATCGCTCTGCTCTACACAGGCATTTGCGAAGACAGGCCAAAGACAATCTGTATTCTCTACACCTTATTCCACACTATGTTCCAAGCATCCGTATCCCAGACAGGATAGAACATATTTCCCCTGACATGTAAAAGTCTGTACGTCAACAGCTAATAAATGAAATTTAAAAAAAAACAAATCATATAATCACTGGATTTCCAGTCATTGCCCCGAAGGCCCCTCCAGAGCTCCCCAAAATATCAACTGTGATACAATTGGCGCTTTACGTCACTGAACAGGTCTTACCTGCCGGAACTGGACCAATGACAGAAACTCAGTGATATTAGTGGAGGGATTCGGAGCTTTTGGCACGCAATAGTCTTACAGCGACACTCAGTGGACAAACCGTGTAACTGACGTCATAAATACACTGTGGCTGTTAAAGGTCAAGTGTGTTCAATGTGTCACTGTTGGTTTGGTGTGATTAGGTTTGTCATGGTCGAGGTGTTGATTGATATTAAACCCCGCACAAGACGTGTTTTTTTTTTTAGCTAAAGCCGAAAAACACATTGGCCTACAGTTGAAATAAAGTACAACATGAAAGTAGATCCGAATTCCAAGGCAAATGAAGAGTAAAACTAAACATGACTTACTTTCAAGATACTCCATGGTTGAATAGGCAACAAATTCCTGAAGTCTTTGTAATACTATTTCATGCAGTTTAATACTTTCCTTCGCAATCACCTCACAGGCAAATATTGAAGGATAAGCCTGAGGATAAGTCACTGCTTATTTTTTCAGAAGTTAATCCCCTTCCATATCAATGCATCGTCAGAATTTACAATTTTTATTATTATGATAATTTCTTCCATTTCAAAAGCTAACGAGAATATGATGCATTGCAGTAAATAAAGGACCCAATGGTTTACAGCGTGTTTATAATCAGCACAACCACGGCCCCTGCAATAATCCAATCCTTGATATCTTTCTAAACATTCAAAAAACATCAACTCAGTTGTTAAAGAATAACAAATCAATGTATTAAAAGTTGTTTGTGATGGTCAATTAACCCTGGTCCCATGTAGGCCGCGGGTGCGGAGGCATTGGTGGCGTGATTCCATGATGTCATCTCCCACCGCTGGAGCACAGCTGGACGTCCCGCCCCGCCACTGTGAACATGTTACACGAGGTGAAGCCTTAGTGATCGGTGACCTGCCCTGTAGCCCCCCCTTGGACCCGACTGGCATGTTCTCCAAGGAGACACGTGACGGCCCTCCTCCTCTCGAGCGCAAACGCTCCCGTCGAGCGGTTCACTTTTTTTCTTTTCTTCCTTTCTTCACAGTCTTGACATTTAGAAGTTTCTCCTTTTCGATTCTTCGCATTAAAAAAAAAAGAAGAGGCAGAGTCTCTCTCATTAACATTTGAGTCACTTCGAGTCATTAACGAAGCGCCGCGCGTCAGGCGTCACGGAGCGCGTGGACACCCGCGAAGCCGCTGTGTCTAATCTTCACCGACAGGATGTCATTAGAGTGTCACACACACACACACACACACACAATTCCCAGTCTCCTCCACCAATCGCATCCTTTCGTTGGCGTGAGGATGAGGAGGGTTTTGAAGACTAAGGGGCTTATTTAGCGCGTCCCTCTGGCACGGAAACACAACGTTCAGCTCTACCGGTCGGCTCGTGTGTTTCGAACCTCTTTTTGAAGAGCAGCCGTGAAGGTGATGCAGGTCCTCCTCGTGGCCATGTTCTCCTCGGTGCTGCTGGTGCAGGTCAGCGGGGCTCCACGCGGAGACATGCCGACGCTGAGAGGAGACCCGGGGGACAACGGGGTGAGCGGGTCATTTATTCATTCAATTATTCTTAATTAGCTCTAAAAGTATTTGAGTATTTCTGTAAAGGGACAGGGTGGCATCCAGGGCCGGGTCTAGACAGGCATGTATGAGGGGGCAGCCACAAATCTTGAGGGGACATTGTGCTCCAGCACCTAGTTTGAGGGGGCACAACATTTATTTGAGGGGGCCAGACCCCCTCTTGCCCCTGCCTAGACCCGGCCCTGGTGGCATCTAACATCTGAAGTTCATCCTATTTTTCCCCGTCGTCCTTTCAGGATCTCGCGTACTCGATGTTGCTGAAGTTTGTGTCGGAGCTGGCGGCGGCGCGAGGAGACGAGACGCTCCTCGCGCCGGAGGAGGAAGAGGAGGGGAGGCAGGAGGTGATGAGGCGACATCTCCCCCTCACCCAAAGAGAGCGGAAAGCCGGCTGCCGAAACTTCTTCTGGAAGACGTTCACCTCGTGTTAGTACACACGAATTAACACACAAAAAAAGTACTTTATTCATCCGCTTTTGCTCATTTTGTTGGAACAATTATTGCCAGTTGACAAACAAGCAGTTTTGGGGCTACTGTAATAATGATACAGTTGTGTTTTACGGTACAGTGTTTAAAATACATCGTTTTCTGGTTTAAACAGGTTCCTTTTTGTGTCTTAAAAAGGGATTATTTTGAATTGCATTCCTGCAAATGTTGTGGACTTCTACATATTGGTAAGATTCATTAGAATCAAACGCTAGAAGGTCTGAGATGTTCTGATGCTTATGTCTCAATTTAAAAAATAAATTAAAAAACGATTCCACATTTCTGATGCTAATTGTTTCATTGGGGTGACCCATTGAGTTTTGAACTGCATTTGTGTAAAAACGACAAAACAATTGAATTGATGACATTTTAATAAGTATGTTACTACAACCTGTATTAGGAAGACAAATGTACCCATGTTCAAGGCTAATGTAACTGCAATTTGTAATTTAACAAGATGTTTATCGGTAAAAAAAAAAATGGCCCTTCTCCTCCGCGTGAAGTCATCGGTGGACACGAGTCAGCTGCAGGCTTTGATCTAAAGCTCCAATCCACAGCATTTCAAACCAAACACACAGCAAAGATGACACGTGATCGAGTAGAAAGAAAACATGTGATTTGATGCGTGACACATTTGGCATTGACCGAAATGCCAAATGTGTCACAACAATCACAGTGACACTGTTGCATGAACGAAATGATGCCTGTGATGATAAACGCAGGTAAATAAATAAAGCTGTTTAAGCATCATCCAAAAAAACAACAAAAAAAAGCTGAATTCAAGGCTCTTAAAAGTTCCAAACCTTTACAAATTCAACACGAGGACGGAAAAAGACACAACAACACAACCTTAACAAATACAGAAGGTCCAAATTGTGACGGGACAACGACTCGGCCCACACGAGTGCAAGGGTGAGCCCGACAAAACAAATCTAACGCGCAAGTGAAGAGTTGTGTTCCAAAAATCACCATCAAGTGTGTTTGTGGCAACAAAAAAAAATACATCTCATCTATATCCACAATTATTTTTTTTGACATTTGTAAAGTGAATCCATTTACCAAAATACGACTTTAACTGAAAAGAGGCGAAGCTCCACGTTTCCTCGGTGCGACGCACGTCTTCACACAAACATCCACATCAAAAATAAACTAAAATTGCATTTGACTTCATTGCACCATCATCTTCAATGTAACAGTCAAGCATCAAGCAAAAGAACATGTTTCAGAAACATTCAAAAGTGTTATCGTGGGTGATCATTTATTTGTATTCGTTAAGAATGAGAGATTTGTTCTATAACGGGATTTAATAAAAGCTGAGGAAAAACAGCAAAAAAAAAACCAGCTAGTTTGTAGGGTTAACAACACAATCCTTGTCTTCTACATTTCTCACGCTATGAGGCTACGAAAAGAGTCACCGCACCAAAGGCAACATCTCTTCCAGAACAGTACGGTTGGGGCCCGTTTCGTTGTCGAACCAAACCAGCCGGTTGTGTACAGTCACAGTTGTTGTATGATGTGCTTTTAATATGCTCGTTTTGAGGCAGTTTGGAAACCGACGTTCGACAAATCTCCGGGTTCCATAGTTAAGACAGTTTAGACGAGCGTTATCATCCTTTAAGCTGCTGCTCTGGAAAAAAAAAAAAGAAAAATAATTGGAACCAAGTCTGTAACGTGCGCGCTAAAAGTTGAGCAGTACCGACAAAATGTGAAGTGGAGCCCGAGCTGCCTGCAGGTCGGGCCACGCGTCACGCGTCATACTTAATACTGAACTAACAAACGTGGAAGGACGTCTGAATGAAAAAAGGTGGAGGAGACGCAGGAAACGTTCCTCCGCAAGCAGAAACACAGCCGGAGACCAACAGAGGGCGCTGTAGCGGAGTTTATGTCGTAGCCATGGGGGCAGCAAAAGAATTAAAAAGGAAAGAATAAAACGAAAAAAGAAGAGCACCTGGCGGGTCAAGGCGGGGGGGGGCCACGTCCCGCCCTCGGGTGGCGAGCGGAGCGTTAGCAGTCGGTGGAGATCTTGGCCGAGAGGTCCTGGATGCGGCAGGCGCTGCAGTTCTTGCACAAGATGTGGCCGTCCAGCGGGTAGCAGCCTCGACCCTCGCCCTCCGAGGACAGCAGGAGGCCGCATTCCTGAGGGACGCAGGGGGGGGGGGAAACTTTTAAAACCGACCGCTGCGTCACCGTGGGGACAAAAAGGGGGTTTCGGGTAATCCCAAAGTTTAACAGCGAGAATGAAGCGAACCAAACGTTAAAATGAACAGGCGACCCACCTCACAGATGTAACAGTTGACGTGAAAGCTGCGGTCCAGGGCCACGATCCGCACCGTCTCCTCCTGGCCCTGCTCCGGCATGATGGGCTCGCCGCACACCGAGCAGCGAGGCGCGTACTTCCTGTCGGGAGGAAAGAGGCGCCGAGAGAAACGCGAGAGTTTAAACCCCCCGAACATTCACGCCTTGACGAAAACACACCGTGTCCACGCAGCGTCTTCCCACCTGTGGAAGTCGTCGATGCAGTGTATCTGAGAGGTGGCGTCCACGGTGAAGGGCACGCCGTCCAGGCAGCAGTTGCAAACCACGCAGGTGAAACAGCGAGGGTGGTAGGCCTTCCCCATGGCCCGCAGGATACGGTCCAGGATGGGCTTGGAGCACTTTGAACAGCGCTCTAACGTACCCTTGGCAGACGGGGGGGGGGGGAACAGAGGTCGCAATAAGCCAGGAGAACCCCCCGGTGAATGAGAGGCGGGACCCATGTGCTCCATGCTTACAATGTAGCAGCTCTCGCAGTAGCTCTTCTTGTCGAGGGCGTAGAAGGGTTGCCCCCGGAGACGCGCGTGGCAGGTGATGCAAGTGAAGCATTCCACGTGGAACACCTGCTCCATGGCGATGCAGCCGCTGCCGTCGCCGACCACGTTGTCGCCGCACCGGGAACAGCGGCCTGCAGGTCCGCACAAGGCGCGTTTGTTTAAAAAAAAAAAACGCCCAAATGCAGACTTTTAGTGTGTGTGTGTGTGTGTGTGTGTGTGTGTGTCACAAGGCATGACTGTTAACGAGCGCGGGGCCGTACCGAAATAGTCCTCGACGGGGGGGTGGTTCATATCGTATACCAACTTCTTGGTAAGTCGATCCAGCTCTTCTTCGGGCCTGGTGCTCGCGATCCCCTGCTGAGTATAAAAGAAGAAGCAGACCGATCAGGAGGCATTCCTTTAATTATTCATTATAGACATCAAATAAACTTGGAGTTAAGTATTGACAGATTATTACTTTAATTACTAAAGCCAATTATGATGCTGGCCATAGCATCCAAGAATGTAAAATGTGTGTTTTTTTTCTTAATGCTCACATACAATATATACAATAGATATGACCTTCACGTCTCTACCTTGCTGGGCTGATAGGCCGGACTGGGCCCCGTCTGGTGACCTTCCACCCCCCTCTTGGACTGCGGGACCTGCACGAGTCTCCCCCCCGGCCCCGAGCCGCCTCCCTTGTACGCCGCCTCAGAGTGCATCTCCTGAGCCTGCGAGCCGGGGTGGGGCGGGTACCAGCCCTGCGGACTCGTCTGGGGAGGGGGCCGCGGCACGTGCTGGCGGGGTGGGGGCGGCGTGTAGGCCTGCTCGGCCTGCCTCCCCGTCTGCGAGTAGGTGACGGGCTGCGCCGTCTTCACCTGGACGCTGAACCGGGGCCCGGTGGGCGTGGAGGCCGTGGTGTAGGAGGCCGGGACGGGCTGAGGGTAGGGCTTGGGGTTCGAGGAGGAGGAGGGGGAGGAGGAGGAGGAGGAGTAGTAGTCCGGCTGGTGGGAGGCGGAGTACTGAGGGGGCTGGTGCTCGCCGGGGTAGCGGGGGGCCGGGTGGTACTGGCCCTGGGGGTGAGGCGAGTAGCCCATAGACGGCCGACCCTGGGGAGGGCCCGCGCCCTGGTGCGCCGGCTTGTAGTGGTCCCCCGAGAGGTACTGGTTGTAAGGCACGTTGTCGTACAGCTGCGGGGGAGCCGGGAGACGGCACGCGGGGGTCATTTTCGGCGGAGATGGGGAAAAGCGCTAAGGCGAATGTGCGTGCGGGCAAAGGGGCGTGTCCTACTTGTGCGCTGGGGTCCTGCGGGCGGCTGTCCAGGTCGGCCAGCATGCTGGTGAGGGAGTCGATGTCCGCGTCGATTTTCGAGTGGTAGCTCGCTGGCTTTTCGGGGCCCCGGTGCTGACAAAACACGGAGAAGATGTTGCAAAAATGGAGTCACTTTGTTTTTTTTTAAATCAACAGGAGAGCTGTTGTTAAAAAGAAAAAAGAAAATGAACCCACCATCAGCTCGTAACTGTCCATGTGAGGGCTCCAGGTGCGGTCTTCTTTGGGGCCGTGGGGAGGGGGGTAATAGTGGTCGCTAGACGAGTGATGAATGGGCCCACCTTGAGGGTAGATGAGGTCAGAGGGCACACATTGCACATTGAGGGCTTTCTAAAAGGAACTAATGAAAATACACCATTATAGAGTATGAAGTAAATCAAGTGATGCTATGATTGACTCATTTGAATCAAATGAAGTGCCTTAAGGAGATGACTCTTGGTATTCTTACCCGTGGGTCCGGTAGCCATGTACCTGTTGGCCATCCCACCCCCACCTCCTCCACCCCCACCTGCTCCTCCTCCTCCGTTCTGGTCATAGGGGCCATATTTTGGCCGGAAGTCGGGCGTCCCTTTCTTGTTGGGGGCTCGGTAGATCGCTGACCCTGCAGAGTGAGACATCTGGGGGGCGGCTCGCTCGGGGCTATCCAGAGTCCTCGGTGGAAGCCAGGTGGGACCGGACATGGCAGGCTTCTGAGATCAAAGAGAAGAAGGGAAAACATCGCCCTCTTGTTGTCCCATCAATGCGGTTTTGTGTTGTGACGTGACTTCACTGTGCATGTTGACTTTAGAAAAATATCCAGTGAGCGAGTATGCACGATTTCCCATCTTCTATCCCACATTTTACCTTGAGCACAGCTGTGCCCGATATGCGAATTTCTTTTTCACTTGTGACCAACGGAAGCTAAGGGACGCTTCACACTCACGGACAGAACAATAGGGTTTGTTTTGAGGCGCAGGAAAAGAGCGGCCATTCACATCGGGCCTCGGGGATTTCCAGCACGTCGGCTCTAAAAAAAACGTGCAAATGTGCGTTTTTGCTGAGTGAGACAAACCCTCTCGCAGAAGCTCTCCAACACACAAACCTCCTGCACAGACGCACAAGCAGGTGCAGATCTGTGGTCGCTACCCTCGCCTTGTCACAATGGTTATTGTATTTGGGGTGTTTACACTCTGCTATCATTTATTTCCAAATGAGGCAGGGACAAAAAAAAAAAAACAGGACGGGACGGGAAATGTTGTGCAATGATAATCGGCGGGTACGTACGTGAACACCTGGCTCATAACAATATATTGTGTATTCTCTGTGGGATAAATAACAACGCTGCAGCTCCCTGCCGAGCCGACAAAGGGGCCGACTCGCACCGCAAGACCTTCATTAGGACCCCGACGTCCAAAAAGAGATAGCAAGCCAAGAGCTTAGCTAAACAGGGTAGTTTAAAAAAAAAAAAAAGAAAGAAGGAATTAACACCATATCTTTGTAAAATGAATACCACTGGGGGTCAGTCTGGCAAGTTTCCAGTATCCCTTTGTGCCCTGGTTACCTCTGGTGGACATCTGGCATCACATTTTATATAGAGTTAATGAAGCAAAAAAGATGCAGTTTAATCGTCAATTAGGATTGCACAAAAATACTGTGCTGTTGCTTCCTTTTGTTGAAGAGGCCCTGCGTGATTGACAACGCCCGAAGGGACGGCGAGCACGAGCCAAAACAACATGGTCACAGGGCAGAATTTAACAGCCCCGTCACACCGATTGAACGAGGGTGATGTCAGAGTCCTAAATCCCCGTAAGAAGATTATAATGATGGATGAGAACATGATGTAAATGTACAGGGGGCAGTTTACTTTGTCAATCGAGTGACATTGAAGGCTTTTAATTTGTTGTTAGGTGTAGTTTCTATCCACTGGGTTGTTATAGTTGCAATTAAAAGCATGAGAGGTCCGCCTGGACTTGACTGGCATGACACATTGACCACATGGAAAGAAAGAGTGACCAGCGCTTCCATCATTGACTTGATTCAAGCGTATGAATCCAGATGAGCACACAGTCAAATCCGAGGCTGGCTGTGTGGGCCAGGAAATTAATGTTAACTGTTTTATGTGTATCAATGTCAATAGTGAGTACTTTATTAGAATCTAATTTAACCTTAACAAAGAGTGTGCATGTGTCCACCTATTATCAAGAAGAAGTTCAGTTCATAAAATGTCAAGTGTAGGACAGTGAGTGCGTCGGAATAAACAGACATCCGGTGGTTTTAAAATAAATTCAAAATAAAGTGCCGTCCCTTGAGCACAAGAAAAATGTTTTAAAAATAAAGCAAGGGGAACTGATGTAAATGGTACAAAGTGATAATTGAATGCACGCTATGCCCTTTTGCTCATTCTTCTTAGTCAACTATGCACAACCATTCGCTAACACATTCTCCTCTTTTATTTTGAAGGCTAGACGCTCCGCTTAACTAAATATATTTGAAACTATGTAGCGTAATGTAGCGTAATGTAGCGTGGTGCGTTGCTCAGCTGAGACAAAATAACGCCAAGACAACCGGATTTACGCCTCAGTAAATGTGGATGAGAAACTGTATCCCAGCAACATTAGCATCGCGTTAGCATCTCTTACCTTTCACGGTTCCTCTACAGCGGCTCTCCTCTTCCCTTCAGTCGCATCTGAAAAACAGGAACAATGTAGAACTGTAAAACAATGGCGACATGTTGGTGGTGTTGTTGTTGTTGTTGTTTTGAAACGCGGTAGTAACGGAAACTCGGGTCGGTGCAGACGACCGACGGTACCGAGACGAGACGAACAGCTCGGTCGCTCGTCCCAATTCCGTCCTTCCTGCGTCACGTGCAGCACAACGACCCCCCCCCTAAGCGATAGTTAACGGTCGACGATTAACTTTAATCACATGTGTGCGTGTGTGTGTGTGTGCGTGCGTGCGTTGGGGGGGGGTGTCTACTTGTTTGCCATCCCTGTTTTTCAACTCGAGCACGGCTCGTGCCTCGCCTCCGGGGCTAACTTCCAACAACCGAGGAGGAGACAATGAAATACATACCCCCACCCCACCCACTGCCCCGAAACGAGCCCCCACGGTTGCACGACGCGCGTGAACACCCACAGGTCGGTGAAAGCCCGCCCGACATGTCCGTCTCTCGGTAACCTACTTCGTGACGGGTCGCGAGGCCTTCAGCAGCAGCAGCGGCGGCGGCGGCTCCTCAGCGCATTCCCGATGCGTGACGTAACGGCGGGGTGGGGGTTGGGGGCTGGAGGGGGGCGGATGGTCACATGGATTTACGGAAAATAAAAGTAAATCTCATGTATAGGCCTACTATTAATGCTATCTTATTAAGTAACTGCTTGAAAACGTACCCATGATCACATATGGCCATTTAAGGAAAATAAACTATATAAAAAAAGTTTTTCGGAGCTGAATTTTATGTTGGAGTAAAAAATAAAAGGTTTACCAAATGATGGAAATAGACAAACATCAGCTAAATAAATGGGTTCATGTAAGTTCGTGGCATCAGATCCAGATCAGAAATAGCTAAATGACATGTAAATAAATATACATGTACATATTTCTATATGCATGTACATATGTATACGAGTATGTATGCGTACAATTAGAAGACAAAAGGAAAGCACATTGGATAGAGATAGAAACGTATTTTCTAAAAAAACACATTAATGGGAAAACACATTTTTATATATTAATTCTATATATTATATTATAAATAGTTAATTGTTCGTGAATGTTTTCTCTCCATACGCAGTGGAAGCAGTAAAAGCAGTAGTGAAGATAGAGGTCAAAGGAGTTTGCTTTGATATTTTGTGGTTCATGAGATTTGGCTCAACTGTCCCCCCCCCCCCCCCCTCCCTCTTCTTCTTCTTCTTCCCCCCACTCCACCCAGCACCATGTTGGGGGCCCACTGCCTTCCCCAAGGCCCCTCTTCAAAGGAGGGGGTTTTATAACAATGTTATTTATTTTTTCCGTGTCTATCTCTTCCAATGCGTGAGAGGCTGCTCCCTGGGATGCTCCCCGCTTCCTCCCGCTCCAATTTCCGGGGGGGGGACTTTGCTCCTGTGCTCCTTATACGTCCACCGTGCTCTGCAGTCAGTCGCAGGAAGAGGGCGGTTCTGTCATTGCTGTTGGAGCCATCGGCATCGGTTGGGCAGCGGCCCGGGGGGTGGGGGGTGGGGGGTTTGAAGTCAAGGAATGGACTCGGGTCCGCGCATTATCAGAAAAACAATACGGTTCTGTCCAGGCCACCAGGAAACCACAAGAGACGGGAGAATCCCCACTCCCCCCCAACCCCCCACACCTTTGTTCTGTTTGACAAGGGCCGACAGCGGTTAAACAGACGTTGAAATGTATCATTTCCTGCAGGAAATCTCATAGAAGTTTGTTGTTCATTAAAGACTTGCAGAAAGTTCTTACAATGTGACGGTGCTGCTGAGGGTAAACGCGGGGGGGGCGGGGGGGAAGTCGCTGTGAGAGTCGCCAAGCCGTGCCAACGGGATGGACTCAATGGCTTCCGCCTATTGGTGAACCTGTTTGGTAATGTTCTCACTTTTCCTCAGCCCCCCCCTCACCCCCCACCCCCTCCCCCACCCCTCCCCCTCTCTCCATATTCCCCTCATCCGCCCACCATCCGTTCCTCTCACAATGCCTGGAAGTAGCCCAGACCTGTTTTCTTGATTGTGGGTTTTTTCTTTTGCCAAGCACACAACCGATCGCACCTCCATCCAAACAAATAAAAGCACAAGGACACGCGCACAACTCGTACGGCCCCTCCCTCTCTGCAATCTTTACTTCAGATTCCGATTTTTCAGTGGATCCGTATCCAAATATGGTAATGCTGTTGGATTATTTCACATTTGACACTTGGCTTCTCATGAAGGTTGTTCATAAGATTTTTTTTTCCCTCAATGCCAAATCTAGTGAACGGTAATTAATGTGTCTCCTTGCTCTAAAATATCATCAACCAGACACTTTGTGCGCTTTCATTACAGCATTTGATATTTGGCTTTGGTGACAAAGCAAACTACTCAAACATATCCGAGACAATAAGGATACAAAGGTCCACGTGCTTCAATCCTTGCTTCATGTGCAGGCTGCCCTCATCTTTAACCCTTCCAACCTCTCCTCCTCCTTCAATATCTCCCCCCTGTTCAATACTTTGATGTGAAGGAAACACAGGTTCACATGGTTCACTTTTGGCGGCGTCTCAATGAACTGTCCTGGTTCTCTGCTGAGGTGACTTTTCTCTTTCCTCCTTTTTTTTGGTTGATATTCATAATCGATGAGCCCCCCCCCCCCCATCCCCATCCACACTCCCGTGTTACCCTTCCATCTCTTTATTCCTCCTCCTCCCTTTTCCAATGCTTGCTTTATTATTGACGGATGTCCTGCACGGGCGTTTTCATCCATGTCCCTGAGCAGCTTTGCAGGAAACATTTAGAAGTGTGTGTGTGTGTGTGTGTGTGTGTGTGTGTGTGTGTGTGTGTGTGTGTGTGGAGGACAGTTCCTGCACATCTGTCTGCTGCATTTCTCTCCGTCGGGGCGGAGTAAAGGTTATTTTTCACCACCAGGAGAAGGTGTCTCCCATCTAAAACGACCAGTTTGGTCTCGCTTCCTTCCTTCTGTGGTCCTCTGCTCTCAGGCAGCATGCCAAAAGCTTCCGGACACTGTTGTGGAGAACTTACTAAGGCCCCAGTTATGTGAACGACTCAGCGATGGCTTGCTATCCACCCCGACACGAGGAATTCTCGGGGACTGACAAAATTGTGAGTGAAAAAGTCCCCTCGGTGAGATAGGATCTCGACAAGTAGGGCACAGCCTGTTTACTCAACAATAAGTTGGTCTTCCAGCTTCCTCTCAGACAGCTTCCTCTGAGGGGTGAAGTGGGGAGGAAAGCGTTGGTGTGTTGGGAGGGGGGCCGGGGCCCGGGGGGGCTGGGGGGGCTGATGGCTTACCCCTGGATAGCCAGGCACGTACGCCGCCACTCCCCAATGGTGCTCCTGTTTATTTTCTTAACGTGGCAAAAAAAACCGCCACTGCGCTTTCCTGCCATTACTTTGCTTGGAGCTACGGGGGTTTAGAAAAACTAATAGGCCACTAAAAATACTTGTGGTCCGGGGAGGGGGGGCGGGGGGCGGGGGGGGTGGTGTGGGAAGGAGAGCGGGGACCAGGCTGCTGGTCGTTTTTTCCTGCGTGGCTTCCAGTGGGCGCGTGGGCCATTGAGGAAGGAGGAAACAAGCAGCCCTGGTTGCACTGGGGGGGGGGGGCTTCCTGCACGACGTTATAAAAGCACTGCCCCCCTCCAGCCTCCCCTCACAGCGCCGCTCAGAGCCAGTGGAGACGGAGGGTCGGTCCCTGCTCGGCCTTTTTTGATCGTAGACTGGACACTGAGCCCGGGGATAAGGGGGGGGGGGGGGGGAGGGGGTTTTGACGTCGACGCGGCGCACGTCAGTTCTCGTCCCTGCTGGTCGGGGTGAGTTGATGAAGACATATTTGTAATATCTACTTGCAACACCTTTGATGCCTCCAATAATGTAAATACTAAAGCTCAAGTATTCATATCACAGAGTGGATGTTTCTGTTTTCCTCGTGCAGGTACGAGTAGGGAGCTGGTCTCACCTAATAGACGTGTCTGGGACACTCCAGTCCATCTATTTGACCACTTACGCATAGGTAGGTCATTTCAAATAATCTCGAATAATACAAAAAAAAAAAAAAGATAAAATGACGGATTAAAATGATGAGCGTGGGCCCGGGTGCTTCTCCACAGATCCACGCGAGCACGATGGAAGGACTGGGGGTCAAAGGTGCGCAGGAGATGAGGTCTTCTGCCCCGGCGGAGGGCTACGTGAAGGAGTTCACGCGTCACTCCGACGACGTGCTGCTGAACCTGAACGAGCTGCGGCACCGCGACATCCTGACGGACGCCACCCTGGTCGTCGGCGACGTACATCTGCGGGCGCACTGTGCTGTGCTCGTGGCCTGCAGGTTGGCATGGCACCCGCACAAAATAGTCCCTCTGCGGAGGTTTCTCACAAACCTGTGCATGTCATTTCTTCTCTTCTTCATTGACTCGTAACTTTTGACCTTCAATCCCAGCGGATTCTTCTACACGCTGTACACGCGCCGGGTGCTGCTTCAGGGACGCGGGGAGCAGCTCATGACCGTGTCCCTCCCCGACACCTTGGACCCGTCCAGCGTCTCCCTGCTGCTGGACTTCATGTACACCTCGCGCCTCCCGCTGACACCGAGCACCGCCCCCGGGGTGCTCACCGTGGCGAGCTACCTGCAGATGGACCACGTGGTCGACACCTGCCGGGATTTCCTGCAGCTGCACTGGTGAGGGGCATGCCAGGAGCCGGGGGACAGATGGGAGGGACTTAGCTGGGATGTCCCGCCCCCGCGACCCTCTAAGTATAAGCAGTATGGAAGGCGACTAACAAAGGAAAATCTTTTTTTTTTTTCAGCAGGGAGAAAATGAGTGCAAGGCATCCTCAACCGGAGCTGGACTCCAGTGTGTCTGTAGCCTCTGTGGCCCCCAATGGAGGTGACCTGCCCAATCCAGGAGCCCAGAGTTTACTCCCAACAGCAGTGGCAACAAAGTAGGCAAATTTAGCGCCTCTTTATTTGTTTTTGGTTGACAAATTGTCACCAATGCAGCTACGGCGCTTTGTGGCCCTTTGTCTGTCGACGGTAGGGGGTTAGCTCATCGCGGCGGCACTTCCTTGTTGTTTCTCCCAGCAGGGTCCCGGCGGACGTCGGGGGCTTTCTCACGCAAGGGGCTTTCCCGACCAGCCGGCACGGGTCCAGAGAGCTGAAAGAGCCCGAGGTGCCCCTCGCGGGCAGCCCGACTGCGTCTCCGGACAGCCCCGCCCGCTCCAGCTGCCAGCCAAACTCCCCGGCACAGTCCAACACCTGCAACAAAAACCTAGTGGTGGGTTGAAAGCAGGTGGCGGCGGTGGTCCATGAAACCGACAAAAGTGAAACTTAACTGGCTGCATGGATTTTGTTTATTTCCCCAGAGTGATGCCAAAGCATCGCCGGACCCAAAGGCCTGCAATTGGAAGAAATACAAGTACATCGTCCTCAACCCTCTCTGCGCAGCCACCGCCGTGAAGGAAGAGGAGATGGAGGAGGCTCAAAGCCCCTCGTCGCCCTGTTTGGGTTCCACGCCCAGCGCAACGGAGGCGTGGCCTGGAGAAGTGCCTGGTCAGATTGATAGGTGAGCACGCTGACTCCTTCAGAAATCAAGGTGATGGGATGAGGGAGGAAAAGCAATGAAGTATTCACAAAACAATGAACCCCTTCGTTATCAGACAGGGGCAGGCCTCCTGCTACGAGGGTTCTGGCCGAGCCCCTCCCCTCGGGCCACCCCCCTCCGCGGATCACCCAACGGTGCCTCACAACCAGGGGACAGGTAGAAGCCAAACCTTCTCTCGTAACACCTTAAAGCGCCTCGCGCCTACAAAGTGTTCAAACGTGTTCACGTGTACATCTTTGGTCCACCTCCTCAGTCTCACCGCGCGCCGTTTGCCCAAACCTGCGCCCCGCCGCCGATCTGGAGGCCGCCCGACGCGCAATCAAGCGCGAGAACCGCTACGTGCCCTACTGCTACTCCGGCAACATTCAAGGAACCAAAAGCGTCTGCTCGGGTGAGGCCTTTAACCTGCGTCTTTCCCGTTCTCTTTGCTCATTTAAAACCAACCGCCTGACACCGACCTCTTTCGTTGTCGCCCCCCCCCACCCCGGGCAGGTGAGAAGCCGTACCGCTGCAACGTGTGCGGCGCCCAGTTCAACCGGCCGGCCAACCTGAAGACTCACTCTCGCATCCACTCGGGAGAGAAGCCCTACCGCTGCGACACCTGCGGCTCGCGATTCGTCCAGGTGAGGGTCCCGGAAAAGCGCGCGAAACGGGGGGGTGTTTGGAGAGCACTGAGATGAAGTGGGTCCGGTTAGAAGGAGGAGACACTGACCACATCTCGGTCGCCGCTGTTGTTAGGTCGCCCATCTGAGGGCCCACGTTCTGATCCACACGGGGGAGAAACCGTACCCCTGCCACACCTGCGGCACCCGCTTCCGCCACCTGCAGACCCTGAAGAGCCATCTGCGCATTCACACCGGAGAGAAGCCGTACACCGTGAGTCCATTTTTATTTTTTGCAACTTTCACAAGAAACGTTACCGTTTCATCTGCTGACCTCTTGCTTCCCCCCCCCCCGCCCCCCAGTGTGAGAAGTGCGACGTACACTTCCGCCACAAGAGCCAGCTGCGTCTTCACCTGCGGCAAAAGCACGGGGCCGTCACCAACACCAAAGTCCGCTACAAGGTCCTGACCGAGCCCTACCAGACGATTCTGCAGGCCTGCTGAAGGTTGGCGTCTGACCTCTGGACCCGTCCATCAGAACTATGACCGAATCGTAATGGTCAGAAAATGGAGAAAAAAAAAAAAGGTGTGGTGAATTATTATAAATGAGAGAATCGGTTCTATTTGGAAAGAGAGTTTCTGGATGAGCTTAATCATCGATCGATGTCTGATCAATCCCCGGGGCGGCTTTTCTGAGATGGAGATTGTTGAAGAAAAGTGTTTTTTTTGAAGGTTTGTGAAGGGATGTGAAAAAAAGGGAAAGAAGACGTGGAAAGAGATGTTGGGATGAGTTCTGAGAAAAGTGTGAATAGTTTGAACGAAAGATGAAGCAGGTCTTATGAAGGAAAAGGTTTGGTGAATGTGGGAGTTTTCTGAAGATACATTCAATTGAAAAACATGTGTTTTAAGGCTGGAAATATTCTTCTTAAATGTGTATATTTAATGTTTATTCTTCACCTTGAGGCCTGGGGCCTGCAAACAAAGTATGCAGTGATGTCTGCCTTTATAGTCCGAGGACTTAAGTCTTTTCACACTGATTGTAGTCAGTATAGAAGTTAAATGACATAGTGTTTTATGCCATGACAAATTTAGATTAAGATGACTGTATGCAATTAGATGAGTATTAGTAATATTACAGTTGTGCATCTGTGTGTATGAGTTTATTTGCTGGACAAAGATGGTTTTGTACAATCTAAATTAAATCATTTTATATGAATTGGAGTTTTGGTGTTTCGGTGTCTCATTTAATATATACAATTGGCATATAGACCGTATATGATTTATAAAAAGATGGCTCACAAAGTGCATATGCTTTGGGCTCTTTCAGAAGTGTAAACCCTTTGACTCCCTGCCACTGCAGCCTCTCTCTCTTCCCCGGACTTCCTTCCTCTCGCTAACGCACTCGTTCTGCCCGTGAATCACGGGCCGTCTGTCCAGTCACATTTGTCCCGCCATTTTTCATATTTTTCTTTTGTTTTCTTCCCTTTTTTGGTTGCTTTTGTGGAAACAATGAAGCCAGGGGCACCTGTTTCCTCCCAGCTTCCTAACGCCGGGCGCTCGTACACTCACCAGCCGACAGCACACGTGTGTGTGTGTGTGTGTGAATAGGGTGGGGGGGGGGGGCAGCCTCCCGCTGAACTCTCCCTCCCTCTGCCGTCCATGCTTCCTGCCCCCCCCCCCCCCCTGATGAGTTGTGGCTAGCTGGGGCTTATTGTTCGCGCTCAGCAGACAAACGTTGGAAGTCTGACGGGACTTTCCAACCTTCGGCCCTCAACTCCACTGAGTTTTTTTGCACCCAGACCCCCCCCCCCCCCCCCTTCATTTGTGGCCAATGGCATCCTGTCAAAGGCGGTGAGTTCACTAAAGTCACAAAGTTTATCAGAGGGGAGGAAAACATTTACAGATGTAGTTTGTAGACTGAAAGGGAGACAGCGATATGTCACACAAAGATCAGACCATTTTTACCTGGGGCCTTTGAAGTTTAAGGAAGGGGGGATTTTGGAGGGGGGGGTTAAGTCAACTTGACATTAAATTACTTTTAAATGCTTTCATCCATCAGGACATACTGTTCTTTTTAAACAGAAGGACTAATAAATACAACTACAGGTGAGGTGATTACGGGCTTGACACAGACCTGAGATATCATCCAGGCTTTATGGCATAAATATGCCCGATGGGCGGACTGCGCATGCGCACCTTTAACGCTCCGTCCCCGTGTTCAGTGGCTGTTGAACTTTCCGGCGGCGGCACGTGGACGTGACATAAAGGGCCGTCACTCTGCCGTGGACCAGGTGCCGCTCGTGACCGACGGGAAGGTGAGCACCGGAGCATTTGTCCGCACGCGATAACTTATTTATTTGAATATTAACGTCACCGGACGGACGTTGACATTTAATTTGATGTCCCAGACGTCTTGCAGGTTAGCAGGACATGTCTCTAAACGTCATCATTACGTCACTCGTAGCACGTTGTTAGCGCCGGTCGGGGAGAAACCTCGGAGACGGTACCGTACTGTGACGGTGACATGAGCGGTGTGTGTGGTGCCGGTGCGCATGCGCAATGTGAGGCGTACTGGTAACGTTAAAGATTGGAGAGGACACGTTCACTGCCGCGTTCCTGTACCTGTACCTGGTTATTTGTGTGTAAACACACACCTGTGTGTTTATACACACCTCCTCCTGCAATCAATTCATGTTTTAATTCATGTTTTAACTTAACTAAATTGTTGATTTAAATGTCGCCCGATCCTAGTGCGAAACCTTTCACTGACCTGCAGCTTTTGCTTCTTCCTAATGCGGTGTACTTCTTGGAGTCTACATCACTGCACATTGATTTAAGAGCGTGCAAATTCTTGTAATTCCTGCAAAGGCAACATGTTTGGGGAGGATCGACAGGTTGCTTTGGCTCAAATCTCAGAATTAAGCCGCCGAAGCAGAAAATCCAAACTTTCAATAATACTTTTGTCACTTCACCCAGGACCGACCACCTGACCCCCCCCCCCCCCCCCCCCCCTGTTGAGACCCAATCTCACTCACACCCCCTCTGATCTTGTCCCCTCTGCAGACTGTCGGAGTGGAGCTTGATTTTTAAAAGGCTTTCTCTTTCTTCAACTATTGAATATGCAACGTTTCCATGAACCCTTGAGCTCACCTCTCACCTATATCTGGTTCTCAAATGAAGGCCGGCTTGTTAACCAACCTGCTCATTTTGGCATCGACATTTGGCACAAGCGAGGGAATCCATTGGCTCGGGAACGGGAGTCAATCATTATGTGCATTTGACAACCTCTCCCCCCCCCCCTCTTTCTCGTTCAACCTGCTCCTCCCTTCCCCTCCAGGTGCTTCTGAGACATGACCAACGTGCAGCCCAGAGCGAAGGGACGGCGCGATGAGGAGGACGAGGACGAGGACGAGGACGAGGAGGAGGACGAGGACGAGTCCCCGGAGGGGGGCTGGGGATGGGTGCTGGTCGGCGCCATGTTCGTCAGCACAAGCCTCGTGTTCGGCCTCATGCGCAGCCTGGGCATCTTCTTCGTGGAGTTCGTCCAGTACTTCGAGGAGAGCGCCCAGGCCATCTCGTGGATCTCGTCCACGGGCCTGGCGGCGCAGCAGTTCTTCAGTGAGTCTAACGAAAGAAGGGCCGGTGATTCATTGAAGGGGGGGGGGGGGGGGTTTGAGGCATTTTAGAGATGTTTGTCGGAGAAGGGTGGGGGCTGTAACTTATTAACTCTTTAACGAGCCCGGTGGGTCACTCATTTACAAATTCATCCCATCCGTTGCTCAAACCAATAGGTGACGTTCCCGCGTGTGTGTGTGTGTGTGTTTTCGCAGGTCCGCTTGGCGCGGCCCTCTGCAACGCGTACGAGGCCCGCGTGGTGGTGATGGCGGGGGGGTGCCTCGCTGGACTCGGCCTCATGCTCGCCTCGCAGGCCACGTGTCTGGTTCACCTCTACCTCACCATGGGCCTCATCTCCGGTAACCCAAGGCGACCTTTCCCCCCCCTGATTCCTTTTTGGAGCCGGTTGTCTTTTGTTTCCTTAGTGAACTGTGATTACCCCCCTCCCGTCCCGCTTAGGTCTGGGCTGGGGGCTGGTCTTCACCCCCATGGTGGCCACGGTCATGGCTCACTTCACCCGCCGGCGCGCCCTGGTGCTGGGCGTGGGCTTCTCCAGCATCGGCCTGTCCTCCTTCGCTTTCAACCCGCTCTTCCAGCTGCTGGTGGAGACGTACGCCTGGCGGGGGGCCCTCCTGATCCTCGGCGCCCTCAGCCTCAACATCGTGCCCTGCGGGGCCCTCATCCGCCCGCGGCGGCGCTCCGAGGCCGCGGCGAAGGTACTCATGTCGTTTTTCAGTATACGTTTTTAGGAAAAAAATCCAAAAAAAACAACATTGGGCCCGCGTGCAAAAGAAGTGAAGACGATGAGGATGAAGCTCCTCCCCCCCCGTCACACACAGGCGGATCCGGAGCGGGGCCCCCGGCTGGCCGCGGCGCTGCGGCGCGTCTCCTCCTACCTGGAGCTGCCGCTGCTGACGGAGCGGCCGTACGTCACCTACACGCTGGCCGTCACGCTCCTCAACGTCGGCTACTTCGTGCCTTACTTCCACCTGGTGGCCCACAGCCGCCAGGCCGGCTTCTCCGAGTACCAGGCCGCCTTCGTCATGTCGGCGGCCGGCGCCGCGGACATTTTGGGCCGCGTGGCGTCGGGCTGGTTCGCCGACCTGGGTCACTTCCGGCCGGTCCACCTGCTGACCCTGTGGACGGCGCTGGCGGGGGCGTTCGTGGCGCTGCTGCCCGTGAGCTCGCTGTCGGGCTCCTACGCGGCGCTCACGGCGGTCGGCCTCTTGTACGGCTTCTGCTCCGGGGCGCTGACCTCGCTGGTGTTCGCGGTGGTGCCGATGGTGGCCGGCGCGCCGCGCGTGATGGGGGCCCTCGGGCTGCTGCAGCTCATCGAGAGCGGCGCCGGGCTGCTGGGGGCGCCTCTGTCGGGTGAGGCTCGCAGTCGGTCCCCCCGACTTTATATGTAGATAAAATCAAGGAGATGGTTTAATAACAGGAGTGAGATTTGATGTAATGATGTAATGTCTAAAGCACAGTGATCTTGTTATAGCTTACTAGAACTGACCCCTTTTTTTAAAAGCTTGTGTCGCAGTGACCCAGAACGAGGTCACTTCTGCTAAATGATTAAATTCTTGATACTAGGGCAAAAGTTATCATTGGTTTTATTTGGTTCTTGGATTTTTTCGTATTTCTAATGCAACTTTCTGTCTCCAGGGTTGCTCAAGGACGTCACGGGCGACTACTTGGCCTCCTTCGCGGTGTCGGGCGGGTTCCTCGTCCTCGGCTCGCTGACGCTGACCACTCTGCCGCGCTACTTCTCCTGCAAAGAGCCGCCGGCGCCCCCTCGGAGACCTTCGCCCACAAGTCGCGAGGGCGTGGGTTTGCCCCCCCCGGAGGCCGAGCGGGCGCGCGGCTCGCTTTTTCCGACGCCGACCGCAGGGGAGTCGGGGGGAAGTATCGGGTAATCCGAAGGAATGTGCATCTTGAAGCCCCCGTTGACGGCCTTCCGTGCGGCGATGTCGGCGGTTTCCGATCGCTTGCAGATTCAGACCCAAAGACGAAGGGAGCTCGCTTTGAAAACAAGACCGACACTTTGTTTGTGCATCTCCAAGTAACTTTCAGGTACACGCTGCACGTGACAAGATGATTTGTAAAGAAAGCACCTCTGCAGCACCGAGCCTCGGGTAATGAAGCGGGACTCGTCCCTAGTGAATGTCTTAATGATTAACTGCGCACCTCCTGTGAGCAAATGAGTGCCAGCAGTCTCCAGAAACACTTTCCTCCTCAGGACTTTGGCCATCAGTTGATGTATTGTGTTGCAGAATGTCAAGAACACACCAGGCTTGTCTGCATAAGCACTTTGCACTTTTTTGTAAACCAAAAACCGTGTCTATAAGTGAGATATTTAGCTTTAATGCCAGGTTTGCCGGACAGAGAACAACTGATCACCGGGCAAAAAAAAAAAAAAAAACATGCAAAAGATGTGTGAACTAAAGTAAATTACCACTCAAACACGCCACTCGTTTTGTGTTCATGTGAGATGCTTTAAACACACCATGGAGGTCTTTCCATTGCTTCTACACGCTTGTGATGAAACGATGGCGCCCTCTGCTGGAGACGTGCACTCAGGTCAGCAAACACACTGCACACAAAGCCATGAGCCTTGACACGCTTGCATGTAGGTTTTTGTATTACAGTTTATTTGATCGTGATACAAATCTTAAGTACCTCACAGTCTAAAATAACACTATCGCATGTAAAGGTTTGTGTACATTACAATCTTACGGAGGAGTCAACTTAATCTCTGTAACAATGATGTGCAAACAACACTGCCCTTTTTAGTTCATGAAAAGAAAAAAAAAAAAATCCCAAACAGATTCACCACAGGAAAGGAATCTTCTGCACATTAAGACACCTCCTGCTGGTCTCAAAAAGCTGCCGCGGCGTTCACACAAAGCAGCGCTTATCCCCTCCGAGGTCAACAACAGCTGAGCTATGACCAAACGTGTGTGTGTGTGTGTGTGTGTGTGTGTGTTTGACAGTGTGCAAGTAGGACACGAGGCGGAGGCCCGTTAAGTTTTGGGGTCTGCACTGCGGCGTTTCAGCTTCTCCGGGTTGTTCGAGGCCATGTGGGAAAAGTCTCTGAAGATGTCGTGGTAGGTATCATCCCCTGCAGAAATAGAACAAAAAGACACAAACTTTAAAATGACACGTTATGACACTATTAAGAGCTTTAACAATGAAAAGCCATTCCTTGACATCAAAATGTTCGGACGGAGCTGCGTTTGAATCCTAACATCATCAAAATCTGCTGCAAAGGCTGTAATTCCACTACTCCCTGAACACATTTAAGAGTCCTAAGCCCTGTAGGGAAGGGAGAGGGAAAAAAAAAAGGCCCAAAAGAGGCATGCAGACGAACACATGAACACACACATCAGGGGCATGCACGTGCACTTTACCTCGTACTCTCGCAGTAGGTGGACACACTGGACATCTCAGCGGGCAGAGGGCAAAAAGGCGCGTGAGTGCACACAACAAAGACACACAGTGACAAAGCAGGTCAGATACTGACCAGCAGTTTGTTTTTTTTTGTTGTTTTTTTTCAAGCAGACAAAAAAGCGCCATGTTTCCATTCCTTCACGAGTGCAACCGGGATTGAGTGCAGTTTGCACGAGAAAATAAAAGCTTTAAATAGCAAACAAAGAAGGGACAGTCGTGAAAGAATGGACTTTGCAGCTTGAAAAGCAGTCGAATGACAGACAAACTGCAAACAAAACCAAACGGTTGACCTTCAGCTCAAGAGCTGCAGCGTTGACCTCTTTTAAATTCTGATAAATACTAAAAAAGCGTCACTATTCACAGAATAGCGGGATGAAAACCGTCCTTTAGGAACAAAACCTGACGTTGAATTTAGCTTACGAAACTGGACTGAAAAACACGACGCAGCCAGTGGACACAAAAACAATCTGATGAAGTCAGAACACTGTACAGAATCTATATATATTAAAAAAAGATCCCAAATATAGATAAAAATAGGCTTCACATAAGTCTATCGTATATGAACATACACACACAACTCAGTTACACAACATCGGGAACGCCCACATGTGGCCCCGTGTACTGACTCGCTATCCAGAGATTGAGTGGGTTTCAAAGTGCAGTTTTTAGCTCAAAGTGCAGTGTGAACTTTTCTCCCTCGTGACCTCCAGACTCTGCCTTCATACTCTCGTACCCCGCATTGCTGCTGCTGCTTCTTTCCTTTCAGCTCACAGATAAAAAAATATTTAAAAAAAAAACTGGCCTAATCATTGTGGCCCCCCAGGGCCCATCCACTTATCTGGTTCTTAAGAGCCTGGAGGCCCTTCCTGGTGTGGGCCCGCCCTGCTCGTGTCCCACTCAATAAACCCCCGGACCCCGGCCCCCCCGATTGACCTGATTGGCCAAACGCTCCGTCCATCTCACGCATCTCCTTGTTCATTTTGGCGATCCGCAGCCTAAAAAAAAAAAAAAAGGAGAGGAGGGCACGGTGAGAGCAGCTGATGCAGTTCAACCGGGGTTTTTTTTTCCACATAATATTGTCTGTTTTACTCACAAAGTGACGATGTCAGCGTTGGCCGTGTCCACGGCGATGGTGATGGGGTCCTTCTGGCTCTTGTCTTTGGCGTTGTAGTCCGCTCCTCGCTTCAAGAAGAGGCAAACGAGCCTGCGGACAGGGAAGGGATTTGAAAAAGTGCGAAATGTTACGGCGAGGACGGCGTCGTTGCAATCTTTGGACACGTTAGCCCTCATCGTTGCGGTTGTCGAGGAAGAGGAAACGCAGACAAGTGAGGGCAAAAAGTGGACTCTTACTTCCTCACCCTGTTCCCGAATGAAGTACCTGCGGCTCTTTGTAGTTCTTGGAACGAAAGTTCTCTTTCTAACGTTATTCTTGAACGTACTTTAAAGAGAAAGACTTTCAATGAGACATCCGACGACAGCGCCGCTACATTTGCGCTAGATCCTTCTGTAATTTCATTCGCCACTTCCTTTGTGCGGCGATTTCTTCTTCTTCTTCTTCCTATATAACATGCTGTTTTTTTTGTTTGGGGGGGGGGATTTGCTTTCCAGGAAATGGAACCTACCCGGTGTGACCCAGGATGGTGGCGTGGTGGAGCGGCCCCCTCCCGCTGCTGTCGGCCTGGTTGACGTTGGCGCCGTTCTGCAGCAGGAACTCGCAGGCTGCCAGCGCATTCTGCCCGGGAAACAGGAAGCTGCTCGTTTGCTCGTGTATTTTTATTTATTTTTTTGATGCCATGAGCCGCTCTGAAACATCTCCCCGCCGCCACGTGGTCCGAAAGCGTGAAAAGCACTACAAAGCACTACAAGAGGAGAGGTCAAGGGTTATAGCCCCCTCGGCTCACCGCTGAGACCGCCTGGATCAGCGGCGTGCTGGACCCCTCGGCCGCGTTGACCCAGTTGACGCTGGCTCCGTGGGCCAGAGCGTCGGCCATGACGGGGAAGTTCTGCAGGGCCGCCGAGCGGTACAGCAAGGCCCCCGGGTGAAGTCCACTCAGGTCCTCCTCCTCCTCTGTATCTGAGGAGAGCAGGGTGAGGGGGGGGGGGGGGGGGGGGGGGGTTAATGCAGGTCAGACGCGTCAGCGTGCAATCTTTATCTCACCTGTGTGTGTGTTGTTCTTTTGGAGAAGGTCACTGGGGCTCAGCCCTGAGGAAACACACAGAGAGACGTGATTACTGGTTAGTCAGCTGACCGTTATCAGCTTCTACTCCCCCCCCCCTTCACCCCCCCTCCCGGGTGCTTACCCGTGAGCCGAGGCAGAGTGGCTCGGTTCGGCTTGGGCTTGAGCGGCGGCCGCAGGGCGGGCCGTTCCTGCGGGTCGATCGGGTTCCTCCTGGCGCTGGACCGCCTCACCAGGGCGGTTCTGCCCGTCTCGGGCAGCTTTTGGATGAACTTCTTCTCGACGTACTTCGACCGGATCCACGACTCCTTGTCTCCTCTGAGGGGAGGAAAGGAGGATTGGGGAAGGAATGAAAACCGAAGGGTGGCCGTCTTCTCTCTCACAGCAACACAAACAAAGGAGGCGTGCAGGCCTCCATGTTGCTGTTTTTACCCGTTTTCACTTTTAAAAAGTCTCATTTTTCTGCTATTCAGTCATTGAATCATAGTCTATTGAATCCTTTTCTCTCTGCTAGTTATGCACCAAATAGAAGCAGAAAATAAATGCATGGAATCCAATAGCAGAAGCCCAGACAGGAACCAGACTGAAAGCTCATGCTGCAGGAAGCATGCAGCCAAACAGCCGGCTTCGGGGGGACACTTTAGTCACAGCGTTAATCATGTGCTTCGGGTACCTGTGGAACTTCCCGTCTGCGGCGAGACAACAAAGAGGAAAACAGGAAGTCAAAAAATAGGTCTAAAAGGAGTCAGAGAGCCACAGATATATTTATCCGGAAATCCACGGAGAGCTTTGTGTGACGCACTGAAACCCTCCGAGAGACGTGCGCGTTGTCTTCATCGTCGATTTACCTCATGCAATGACTGGCAAATGACAGCAGGAGGAGACGCAGAGCGGGTCGAGCTCTGAAAACGCCCCCCCCCTCCCCCACTGCTGAAACCCGAACCCCTTTGGGGTACGAACCGGCCCGGGCGGCCTGTGAAGGGTGAACCGAGTACCTGGGACTGGAGGGGTGGGGCTTCTTGATGGTGATCTCGTCGATCCGGGCCTCGTAGATCCGGTTGATTACCGTGTTTCCCAGCTCACACATCAGCTGAAGGAGGAACATTGCAATACTTTACACTGGGTGCTAGTTTGTATGGAGTTTAGTTTCTTAGTGATTCGTTAAAAAATAGGCAATAATCAGGTTGTGTAGCGTTACCTTGATGAGCTCTGGCTCCCAGGAGTCCAGAGTGAGGGAGCGTACTTTGGAGAAATGGACCCCCAGGCTCCTGTTAAGTCGAGGAAACCAATTTTAAGCTGCGGGTTCGAGTGTGTGGAGCAGTGTGAATGTGTGTGTGTGTGTGTGCTACTCCGTGCGCACCGGTGTATTCCCGAGCAGACGATGCAGAGCGTGATGCCCAGGTTGATGGAGGCCCAGTCGGGACCCGGCTCGCCGCAGTCGCAGCACTGCCTGTTCCCCGGGATGGCCTGCACCTCCTCCAGGGCCTTGCAGCCCTTGTTCTCCTGATCCCCTCCTCCTCCCCCTCCGCCGCCTCCAAAATTGTTCGCCGACACCGAGC